>NC_072878.1:577053-655120 GCF_028858705.1 Grus americana | reverse complement strand
TTCTGATGTCAGCTGAATATTTCCTTCTCACTGTCATGGCCTATGACCGCTACGTTGCCATCTGCCAGCCCCTGCACTACGGGACCCTCCTGGGCAGCAGAGCTTGTGTCCACATGGCAGCAGCTGCCTGGGGCACTGGGTTTCTCAATGCTGTGCTGCACACGGCCAATACATTTTCTATACCACTCTGCCAGGGCAATGCCCTGGACCAGTTCTTCTGTGAAATCCCCCAGATCCTCAAGCTCTCCTGCTTGGACTCCTACCTAAGGGAAGTTGAGCTTATTGCTTTTAGTAGTTTTGTATTTTTGGGGTGTTTTGTTTTCATTGTGCTGTCCTATGTGCAGATCTTCAGGGCCGTGCTGAGGATCCCCTCTGAGCAGGGATGGCACAAAGCCTTTTCCACGTGCCTCCCTCACCTGGCCGTGGTCTCCCTGTTTGTCAGCACTGCCATGTTTGCCTACCTGAAGCCCCCCTCCATCTCCCCCTCATCTCTTGATCTGTTGTTTGCTGTTGTGTACTCGGTGGTACCTCCAACAGTGAACACCCTCATCTATAGCATGAGAAACCAGGAGCTCAAGGATGCCGTGAGGAAACTGATGGCTGGATGTCTTTCAGCAGCCATAGACTGCCTACATTCCTCTACAACTGACTCCCTGTGTATGTCGTGACAGGCCAAGTCTGCCTTTATTTTTTTTTCCCTTTTTCCACTTTTATGATGTTGTGTTACAAATAAATATAATTATTCCTTCTCTTAAATATCCACCCATTCTGTGTGACCAATAGACCATGTATAAATGGGAAACCATTTTATTTAAGCAAGATAAATGAGCCTGCAGCAACTTCTTTGTCTAAGATCCACCCTCAGCATAGCAGAAATGAAAGACTTTTCTGGCTGTACCATCTTGGGGCAGGCTGCTTTGTCCCTGAGGGAGGGATTAGGAGCTCTTGAGGACCCCAAGGGCCAGGGCTCTTGTGCTAGCCTGGGGAGACAGGATGGCACGGAGGGGCTGCAGACCTCTCAGGATATGCTGGAGAGGAGAACAGGGGACACAGGGTGCCACTGACCTCCTTTCCCTTATGCCCACCCATCTCTGCCCCCCAGCAGCTTCTCTGCCCTTCAGAGGGGCTGAGGCTCTGGGGTGAGTGCCCAGAGCTCTGCAGCAGCCTGCGGCAAGTACTGCTGTGGGGCCAGAGCAGACAGGGCTGGAGAGAGGGCAGGGAGGAATGTTTCTGGGAGAGAGAAACATCAGTGTATAGCTTGGTCTGCGTGACCGTGCAGGGTGAGGGCTCGCATCAGGGGGACTGTGGTTCAGAGACAGGGCTCCTGGATGGGAGCTGAGACAGGCACGTGCAGGAGACAGGAGGCCAGTCTATGCCCTTGGTGGCATGGACAGACCGGGAAGGTGACCCAGGGCCTTTGTCACCCCCCAGCCTCTCTCACCAGCCATTTCCAGCCCTGGCCGTTCACCCAGGTTATGGGCAAGTCTCGCTGTGCGGCCATCTCCATCCTCCCGCTGGGCTGAGTGCCTGCATCGGGGAAAATGGCCACCTCTGGCCAGCTTCTTCTGAAGAGTGAGTGGCCCTGAGCAGCAGTGACTGGCCGTGTGTAGGCCTGGGACAGAGGGTCAGGGGATGTCAGTGAGAACAAGGTGATGGCTGATGGCTTTAGCAAGTCCTTACAGCCATGTCTGAGCCCAGAAATGGAAAGCAGTGGATCTGTGTGGGTGGAGGAGGAGGAGGACGAAAGAGGAGGAGTTTTTTGCTGGAAGGTGGCAGGAAGAAAGTCCCTTCTTGTGCACATCAAAGATAAGGAAGATGTTTCCATCTTGTGTGCATGCCTCAGCCTGGCAGATAGGGAATGCCCGCTGCTGGGGGTGGCTGTGCTCAGTCATGCCTCAGGAGCTGACCTTGCTCTCTTCCCCTCCTTCACTCCCCACACTTGGATGGACCACAGCAAACATCCATGATCCTGGAAAATGCACGACCCTCCTGGAGGGAGGTTCCACAACTGCAGGGGAAACAGGAAGGGCTTGAGAGACGCATGGGGGTGCATGCAGAGAGAGGGGTATGCATAGCATTGAGTGTGTTAAAGGCAGGACGAAGACTTGAAGTAGTGGTGGGGCTGCGGGGGTGTCATGCTGAAGGGAATCAGGCTGAATTTTGATTTGGAGGCAGCAGCAGCAGGAGGACATGCATTTCAGTGCTGGGATATGGCAATAAGTGCAGGAGTCAAGCAAGTCTGGGACTGGGCTATTTTGGGTGCCAGAGGACATTAGCAGGGCATTGGAAGATGCTCGAGGGGTTGTGGGGAACTCACAGGCACTGTCAGGTCCTCAGGTAACCACAGCTTTGTCTTTGCAGGCACAGGCAGTGAGGCCAAAGTGGCACATACAAGTCCTTCATTTGCTGGCTGCGGAGGGAGACAAGGAAGCTTAGCATAGAATTACCAAGGTAATTTATTCTCTTATTTCAGCTGTGCAGGCAGTGGTGCCTCAGCCTAATGGCTCAGTACAGAGGAAAGCAGGGTTTGTATCTGTTACAGTACAGTTGTGTAGACCAATGCAATCACTCACGTTAAGGGATGGGCTCATCAGTTCCTACATCCTTGTCCCGCTCAGGTGGTGCAGACAAACGGTCAGTGGTATGTTAATTCTCTTTGTTCTAAAGCGATGTCCCGCTCAGGTGGGGGGATTATCCTGGATGCTGGTCGGTTGCTGTTCTGGCCGTGGTTATACGCCCGGTTTTTTGAAAGGTAAATCTTCCATGGGTTTATCATTGACATGGGATGTTCTCAGCTGGTAAGAGCTGGCTTAGGTTGGGTCTTCAGCTCACATGGACCCTGAGGTAAAAGCTCATAGTCTCAATTAGTGTTCATTCTTCTAAGCAAGTTGTACCGCAGTTAGCATCTTGCCTTTCACCGGCATCAGTAAAGCCTGGGAGATCCCAAGGTCAGAGTGAGATGAGGAAGCAGGAGGAGGTAGCTAAACTCCTCAGGGAAGCTGGAACAGGCACAGGACAGTGTAGGACCGTCTGTGGTGCCAACAGCTGATGGCCTTGGTGCGGCTGGGCCCTCCTCCAACACCAGGACAGAAGTCCTTGTCCTCTCCACAGCGGCTGCTGTCTCCTCCACTGAGTCCCATGAGAAGGCCCCAGTCCCTTACAGTCCCAGGGCCTTGTTGCCTCCTCACCCACCCCCCATAGAGCCTGGGAGGTGTCCTACCGCTGACCTGCACTAGGCATCACGTACCCTCCCATCACACTGCTCCCAGGAGGAGCTGTAAGCATCTCATGAGGGAAAGGATCCTCTCTTCAGGGAATGGGGGTCAGGGCTTGGCCATCCTGCTTGGTGAAACACATTTAGGGCTTTCACAGCCACCTCCACATTTGATTTTCCACATGTGACCAGTGCCTCTGACTTCCTGTTTTACCAGCTCCCAGCGACAACCACAGAATCACAGAATGGTTTGAGTTGGAAGGGATCTCAAAGATCATCTAGTTCAAATCCCCTGCCATGGGCAGGGACACCCTCCACTAGACCAGGTTGCCCAAAGTCCCATCCAACCTGGCCTTGAACACTTCCAGGGAGGGGGTATCCACAACTTCTCTGGGCAACATGTTCCAGTGACTCAGCACCCTCATAGAGAAGAATTTTTTCCTAATATCTAATCTAAATCTACCCTCCTTCAGCTTTGTGTTGAGTTTTGTGTGGCAAGCTATTAGGAAGGCAAAAGGTGACACATGGTTCTTCAAGGATCAGACACAACAGGACAGCACCTCAAGAAAAGTGCTATGAATCTGTGTTGGGTTTTGTGTGGCAAGGTTTTGGTAGCGGGAGGGGCTACAGGGGTGGCTTCTGTAAGAAGTTGCTAGAAGCTTCCCCTGTGTCTGATAGAGCCAATGCCAGCCGGCTCCAAGATGGATCCGCCCCTGGCCAAGGCCAAGCCAATCAGCGCCTCTGTGATAACATATTTAAGAAGGCAAACAAAACAGTTGAAAAAAAAGGTTTTGCAACCGAAGAGAGGAGTGAGAAGATGTAAGAAACTCTGCAGACACCAAGGTCAGTGCAGAAGGAGGGGGAGGAGGTGCTCCAGACACCAGAGCAGAGATCCCCCTGCAGCCCGTGGTGAAAACCATGGTGAGGCAGGCTGTCCCCCTGCAGCCCATGGAGGAAGGATGAGGGGGTGTAGAGATTCCACCTGCAGCCCGTGGAGGACCCCACGCCGGAGCAGGTGGAGGCACCTGAAGGAGGCTGTGGCCTGTGGGAAGCCCACACTGGAGTAAGTTCCAGGCCGGACCGGTGGACCCGTGAAGAGGGGAGCCCACGCCAGGGCAGGTTTGCTGGCAGGACTTGTGACCCCGTGGGAGAGACCCCACGCTGGAGCAGTCTGCTCCTGAAGGTCTGCACCCTGTGGGAGAGACTACGCTGGAGCAGTTCGTGAAGGACTGTAGCCCGTGGGAGAGACTCCATGTTGGAGCAGGGGAATGTTGAGAGGAGTCCTCCCCCTGAGGACAAAGAAGCGGCAGAGACAATGCGTGCTGAACTGACCGCAACCCCGTTCCCTGCCCCCTTGTGCCGCTGAGGGGGGAGGAGGTTGAAGCCGGGAGTGAAGTTGAGCCGGGAAGAGGGGAGGGGTGGGGGAAGGTGTTTTAAGACTTGATTGTATTTTCTCATTGCGCTACTCTGTTTTGCCTAGTAATAAATTAGATGAATCTCCTCTCTACATTCAGTCTGTTTTGCTCGTGATGGTAATTAGTGAGTGATCTCTCCCTGTCCTTATCTCGACCCAAGCCTTTTGTTATACTTCTCTTCCCCATCCCGCTTGGGGAGGGGTGAGTGAGCGGCCGCGTGGCACCCAGTTACCGGCTGGGCCTAAACCACGACAAGCTTAAAGCCATTACCTCTTGGCCTATCATTACATGCCTTTGTAAATCTCCTTGTCTGGTCATTCCCTCCATGGTCTCTTGAGTGATGGTCCTCCCTGCGGCCCAGGAACACTCTCAGAAACTTGGAGGTTTGCTGCTGACTTTTACTTCTTTAGACACTTGTTCAATCTTTCAGGACCTGCAGTTCAGGAACTTGGCACCAGGGGGCTAATTAACATGCAAAACGCCCTAATCAGCCAATGCTCTGTGCATAATTTCCCTTTAGGTCTTCAATTCTTATGTGGTTAATTAGATTTCAGGAGTCTAGTCAAAGTCTAAAGAGTTCAATACTAAACAGTAAGGAAGGATTCTTTTTTATTTTTTCCCCACAGTTCTTAATTCTTCTGCTCACACATTGCGTGATATGAGAAATCCTCAGTTCATATTGATCCTGTCTCCTAATGGAGTTTGAATATATATTCTGTAAATTGTCATGAATTTTTTCATAGGACATGGACACGGACCAGCAAGATGATGACCCTTTCTCTCCCTCTGTGGAAAGAGAGACTTATACAGCCATTTCCAGAAATATATTTCCTGCCATCACTTTGAATGGGGAAACTGTGTTCTGGTGACACATTTATATCGTCACATGATACATCTGCATTTCATAGCTAAAGGGAGCTTGGAGCAAGGAAGGTAGGAGGAGTTGGATAGATCACCCTATATTTCTTTGCCATCAAGAAATGGCCACACCTGCTATCACTTCCTTCATGGCATCCCTTTCTCTGAGCTGGCCACATCTTTATGGGATGTGCCATGGCATAACACCATGACCCGCCAAGTGCCAGACCTCACTCGATACGCAGAGGCCCAGAGCCCAGCCAAATAAAGAGGCCCAGAGCACAGATGTGGAAAACAAATGTCACTCCTGTCTTCAAGCGGGAAAAGAAGGAAGACGCAGGGAACTACAGGCCAGTCAGACTCACCTCCCTTCCTGGGAAGATGATGGAGCAGCTAATGCTGGAAACCCTTTCCAGGCACAGGAATGATAAGGAAGTCATCAGGAGTCGTCAAGGCCCAGGGCCTTATGTATGTCCAGTTTGCCTGAGTATTCCCTGATCCGATCCTTTTCCAGCAAGGCACTTCTCCATGCTCCAGACTTTCCCCCTGGTCTCTGGCACCTGGGATTCCTGAAGGCCGATCTTGCTGGCAAATACTGAGGCAGTGACGGCATTTGGTGCCTCAGCCTTTCCCACCTCCTGTGTCACCAGGTCCCCAGTCTCACTGAGCAATGGGCCCACAGTTTCCCTAGTTTCCCTTTTGTTCCCTGTCTACTTACAGAAGCCCTTCTTGGTTTCTTTGGCATCCCTTGCCAAATTCCATTCCGTTTGGGCTTTAGCTTTCCTACCTTTCTCCCTGCATGCATGCTCAATGTCTCTGTGTTCCTCCCAGGTGACCTGTCCTCACTTCCACCCTCTGTATTCTTCCTTCTTGTGTTTGAGTTTGGCCAGGAGCTCCTTGTTCATCCACACAGCTCTCTTGGCATTTTTGCCGGGCATCACATTTGATGGGATGTGCTTCTCTTGAGCTTGGAGGAGGTGATCCTGGAATATGAACCAGCTTTCTCGGGCCCCCCTTCCCTCCAGGGCCACATCCCATGGGACTCTTCCAAGCAGATCCTTGAAGAGACCAAAGTCTACTCTCCTTAAACCCAGGGCTCTGAGATTGTTTTTACCTTCCTGCCTGCCCTCAGGAACCTGAACTCCATCATCTCATGGTCACTACAGCCCCATCTCATGGTCACAAGGCTGCCTTTGACCTTCACATCCCCAACAAGCCCCTCATTGTTGATGAGGATGAGGTCAGGCAGAGCACCTCTCCTCACTGGCTCCTTTGCCATTTGAGTGAGGAATTTCTCATCCAGGCACTCCACAAACCTCCTGGATTGCTTATGCCCTGCTGTGTTGTCCTTTGAGCAAATATCGAGGTGGTTGACATCTCCCGTGAGGACCAGAGCCTGACAATGTGAGGCTGCTCCTATCTGCCTGTTGAGGGCCTCATATACTTCTTCCTCCTGGTCGAGTGGCCGATAGCAGACATCCACTGTAATGCCACCCTTTCCTGGTCTCACTTTAATCCTCACCCTTAAGCTCTCTCTTGGCTCCCTACCCATCCCCAGACAGAGCTCCATGTACTCCAGCTGTTCTCTCACATAAAAGGCATCTCCCCTTCCTTGTCATCCCATCCTCTCCTTCCTCAAGAGCCTGTATCCCTCCATTGTGACATCCAATCATGGGAGCCATCCCGCCACATTTCCATGATCCCAACAAGATCATTGCCCTGCAACTGCACACCGATCTCTAAATCCTCATGTTTATGCCCCATGCTGCATGCGTTAGAGTACAGACACTTTAGAGAGGAACCCCAGCATGTTGAGTTCTTGGAGAGGGTGTGAGAGATTTCTCCATCATGGTGCTTTGTAGGCATTTCTTTGCTTACATGCAAGTGCTGAACTTGAGCCCCATTTTGTTGATTTTGTGATCCCTTCCCACCACATCACCCCATGCCCTTGCTCATTGATCCTGTCACTCCCTTGGAGGAGTGCTGGTTACTCTCTCCCTCCCCCATCATTCTTAGTTCAAAGCCCTCCTTATGAGGTCAGCCAGCCTGTTGGCAGAAATAGCTTTGCCCTGCTTAGTGAGGTGGATCCCACCTCTGCCAAGACGATGCTGGTCCGCAAACAGGGTCCCATGGTCGTGGAACCCAGAACCCTACCCCAGTTCCGCAGTTAATTATTAACTTGTCCGAGTAGTGCCTTTCTCCTCACCAATGAGATTGAGGAGAACACCACCTGGGCCCCCATGCCCTTCAGTGCCACCCCCAGAGCTTTGTAGTCACTTCTGGTACTGTCCAGGTTGCCCCTGGTAGTGTCATTTGTGCCCACATGGGTTAAGAGCAGGAGGCAGTAGTCAGAGAGCCAGATGAGCTTTGGACGTCCCACCACAACATCCTGGATCCTTGTCCCCAGCAAGCAGCAAACCTCTCTAGATGGTTGGCTGGCCCAACAGATGAGTGCCTCTGTCCCCCGCACCAGGTAGTCACCCATTACGATGAAAAACCCCCCGTGGCACTACATCTGGATGAGGCTTGAATATCTCCATTTGTGGAGGTACCACAGCCTTTCGGAGTGCCTGTTCCTGGTGCCTCATGGACCTTATAGTGCAGCTTCTTTTCTCTTAAATCTAGTCAGAATTTCCCACATCCCAACTTTTTCCCATGGCTTCTCATGCTTCCACTGTGCCCACATGGGAAGAGTCTGACTCCTTCTCCTCTGCACCATCCCATAAGACAGCTGTAGACAGTGACAGTATTGATATCTGTCAAGTAGAATTTTCCACTTGACGGGGTGAGGAATGTGTTTGGGTTAATGCTTAGACACTGTCTAATTCAGGGTTGAATACACTGCGTTGCTTTGCTAATGACTGGACCCTTGAAGAAGAGGGACAGACTGATAAATGCACGCCTTGCTAAGGACTGTCCTGGAAGAGGACCTGAAAGATTGTCAACCTGATAATTTTTCTAATCCTGCAACAAGATAAATATGTTGTAGTTTCTGTGTGCAGTGTGCTAGCTTTGTGGCATTACCACCCTGCAACCATCTCTGTGCAGACATGAAATAAATAAAATACCTCTGCTCTGTGTGTGTATTGGTGTACTGCACATGGGGTAAACGATCCCACTTTTGGGAAAACACCAGGACATCCCATGTCTGTAAAGAGCCTTTTGACAAGGTGGGCACATCTGTGCTGGCCTGGCCAGCCATTCCTACACCCCCTGCCCCATGCTCTCCACAGCCCTTGAGCTGGTGGAGCTGCTCTGCAGAGCAAGTGGGCTGTGGGGCCTGGGGTCACAGGGGGACTCTGCAAGGGACGTGCTGGTCAGGCTGGGAGGCAGACCCAGCTCAGGGACATCACTGCCACTGACTGCCTCCCACCGAGGCTCTTATGTGGCCGTGGAGGCTGCTCAGAGGTGACCTGCCTTATTGCCAATGCCATGAGATGTGTTTGGGTGCTGCACCGCATCCAGTCTATGGAAGTCCACTGATGGGAAAACGAACCACTCACCAGGCTCCTTTCCCTGTGCCTGCTGTGTTCCCTGGCCTTGCAGAACCCTCACTTGGTGGTTCACAGCCTTCATTTAGCACTTGATCTCTGGGGCACTTAACCTTGGACAGGCTCGTGCTCAGTGGGCTCCATTCCCTGCTGACCTCCTGGCATGTGCTGTCCCTGCAGATCCCCTGGGCTCTCCTGGCAGCTCCTGATTCCTTTCAGAAAAACACTCCTCTGCCATCAGCCCTACCACAGGCTGTCGAGCCCCAGGCAGCTTAGTTGGAGTCCATTCAGCATCTGTGTGGGTGCTGTCCACCCACAAGGAACACCTGAGCCATTCCTCAGTCCCTGGAAGACCACACTGGTGTAACCGTGGGATAGGCGCCGTGAAACAGTAACTATAGAATCAGTTTGAGATAATTAATTATCCAGTGGACATGGGTGCGTGACCACTGATGACCACCAGAGACCCCTTGAAGACCACCGACTCAAATCACTGAGCATGCGTGACGGGGAGGAGAATATGGAAATGGATTCCAAGAAATAATTATCATAGGACTGCCCTTTCTGAGAAAAACGATGAATATGTATGTTTTGATCCTACATAACCTGTGTGCTGGTGATCACCTGGCATGCACATTGGGTGGAGCTATCCCCTGTGCACCCAGACCTGCAATAAAGAATGCCTGCCTTTTAACACTACATTGGTGTTAGGAGGTTTATTCCCGGATTTTGGTGACAAACCCTCCTGCATGCTGGGGCTACTCCCCCAGCTCCAGAGATGTGCACAGATGGGAGCCGAGACAATTAACTTCCCACCGGTTTCTCTGGAGTTTATCTAAACAGGCAGCCTGGATGGATATGTACAATGAGGTATTCTGGTCATGAATACTAATATCAAAAAAAAAAACCCAAAACCCACAAAAAAACCAAACACACACAAAAAATTACAGACACATATAAAGACAAGTTAGTCCTGGCTCTTCCTGAGATACAAAGGGAGCCCTACTGGGATAATGGGCACCTTATTAATCTGAAGTAGATTGTATTCAAATAGTTTCCACAGGGCATCTTTGATTTCCTGGTTCCTCATGCTGTAGATGAGGGGGTTCACTGATGGAGGCACCACCGAGTACAGAACTGCCACCACCAGGTCCAGGGATGGGGAGGAAATGGAGGGGGGTTTCAGGTAGGCAAATATGGCAGTGCTGATAAACAGGGAGACCACGGCCAGGTGAGGGAGGCACATGGAAAAGGCTTTGTGCCGTCCCTGCTCAGAGGGGATCCTCAGCACAGCCCTGAAGATCTGCACATAGGACAGCACAATGAAAACAAAACACCCCAAAAATAGAAAAGAACTTAATGTAAGAAGTCCAATTTCCCTTAGGTAGGAGTCCAAGCAGGAGAGCTTGAGGATCTGGGGGATTTCACAGAAGAACTGGTCCAGGGCATTGCCCTGGCAGAGTGGTATAGAAAATGTATTGGCCGTGTGCAGTACAGCATAGAGAAAGCCACTGCCCCAGGCAGCTGCTGCCATGTGGACACAAGCTCTGCTGCCCAGGAGGGTCCCGTAGTGCAGGGGTTGGCAGATGGCAATGTAGCGATCGTAGGCCATGACTGTGAGAAGGGCGTACTCAGCTCCAAGCAGGAAGACAATCAGAAAGACTTGAGCAGCACATCCTGCATAGGAGATGGTCCTGGTGTCCCAGAGGGAATTGGCCATGGCTTTAGGGACAGTGGTGGAGATGGAGCCCAGGTCGAGGAGGGAGAGGTTGAGGAGGAAGAAGTACATGGGGGTGTGGAGGTGGTGGTCGCAGGCTATGGCAGTGATGATGAGGCCATTGGCCAGGAGAGCAGCCAGGTAGATGCCCAGGAAGAGCCAGAAGTGCAAGAGCTGCAGCTCCCGTGTGTCTGCGAATGCCAGGAGGAGGAACTCAGTGATGGAGCTGCTGTTGGACATTTGTGATTCCTTGGCATGGGGGCTGGTTGAAAAAAGTAAAGGACATCTTCCTCTGAGCAAAGCCACTCCATTCTTCATAGAAACACCCCCCAACTGAAATGCATTTCCCTTCTCTGGTTTCTGCTGGCTGAGTGTGTTGTGAGGAGCTGAGGAGTCAGCTGTGCTCAGCTGCAGTGGGTACATGGAGCTGGTTTGTGACACCTCCAATGTTTAAAACCCATGTCAGATGCAATCCACCTTCAATGGAGAAATTAAATCTCTGCACTCATGACTCAGAAGAGTGCAGGCTGCCGAAGACAGGCTTAGCATTTCCTTAGAAGAATTTTGTCTGTGGTTTTTATTTTCTACCTTCACATCTGGGGAGCGCTCTTTTGAGGGGTAGAAATACTCATTTTAGGATGGAAAATGGGAAGAGGACAGCAATGGGAATGTGACAGGACAGGCAAAACGGCTCAGCTCTTTGTGGCTTAGTGCAGAGTCAGGAGAGCTGTAGCGTTCATTACACTATCACCCAGCTGCCCTGCACTTTTGCTTGTGCTACCTTGAAGATGACCTCACACAAAAATTACACTTAAAAAAAATCCCAAAACTAGACTCTGATGACAGCAGGGGAATCTTGTTTAAAAGGGCAGATCTGCAAACGCTTCTCTTTCCCAGCCCAGAGGTGGAGTTGTGATGGAGAGAGAAGGACACAGCCCCTCTCAGAGAGAAGCAAAGGCCTCTGAGAGGAGAGAACTGACCTCCAAGGGAAAGCTCAGCACTCCCTGGGATCCTACAGCACAGCCGTGCTCTTCTGGGGCAGCTCCCAAGCCCAGCAGCACAGGCAAAGCAGACAGTCCGATGTCCTGAAGATGGGATGTCCTAAAGGCAGAGTCAGCTCATTGCTCAGCAGACAGCGCCCAGCAGACATCTAGAGTGAGGGACCACAAGAGAGCAGCCTGAAGGCAGCCTAGCCCAGGGCTTGGCTGCAGTTTCCTCCCACTCCCTGCCCATGTCTCTGCTGCCTGGAGCTGTCCCTGCCAGGAGCTGGTGCTCTGCCCACACCTCTCCTCCCTGTCCCTGCTCTGAAGGACACAACTGGGCACCCCTGGCTGCACACCTGCATTCACAGCCACTCAAACTTGCCTCTGCACAGGGAGTCCACCTAGCACATCCCAGGAGCTGTGGGCTCTGCCAGCTTGAGGAGATGCCTCCAGGAACCGCATCGGCATTGCCCTGCACCCAGAGACTTACCGTGTCAAGGGCTCTGAAGATTTCTCCTTCCCTGAGCTCTCAGCAAGCCTCCCATTTCCAACTGCCTTTAAGCTCTCTCTGCCTCGCTGTTCTCCCCTCGGTGCCTGCAGGCAGAGCCCTCAGCCCTGCTGTGCTCTGCAGAGGAGCTGCTCCTGGCCAGAGATGTCTCTCTGCAGCACAGCCCACTTGCCATGAGCTCCCTCCATCCCAGGAGACCAGCAGCAGAGGCCCAGCCCAAGGCGGCATGTTAATGACCCCTCTGGTGGGTTTGGGGATAAGTCCATGAAGCTCAGACCCTGAGAGGAAGCTGATGAAACCTCTCCAGAAGTCACAGTCCGATGCAAACTCCACAGTTTCTTGGAGCATTAATGGGTCCCCCTGAGGGCCATCCCTGACAAAGCAACTCTGGGGCTGGTTAGAGCAGGCAAGTGGAGGCAGTGATGACAGGTAGGCAAAGGCAATGGCAAGGTGGCTCTGATGCTGAGTAATCCTGGGTGTGTTTGATCAAGCCAAAGGGCCAAGCCCTGACCCCCAACCCCTGGGAGGGGAGATCCTGTACCTCACACACAGGGCTCAGGGCTCTTCCTGGGCCACTGTGATTTGGGGATGTGCAATGCCTAGAGCAGGACTACCACACGCTCTTTCTCAGGCTCACAGGTTGTGACAAGGGGGCGACGAAGTCCTGGTGCTCTAATGAGAAGATGTCTCCTCACAGGCATCCCCTGCAGAGAGAACAGCCACAGCCCAGCAGACCCAGACCTTGGCTGTGTTGGGGGCTTTCAGCCTTGCCACTGCCCCCAGATGTCTCCACCACAGCATGTCCTACGGTGTCCCACACCTGCACCTCTTTCCCTGCAGGCTCTGGACACCCAGCCTGCTTACCAACTTGGGTCTCACCTGAGCGTCTTCCCACCCTTACTGATATCTCTCCATCCTCACAGACTGCTCATTGAAAGGCAAAGCTCTGGCTAATCCAGACTCTTGCTGGGTGGCCTCTTGTACCACAGAACTGCACTTGCAGGGACATTTCTTTCTCCTCGTGTCCCATCTTAACCTCCCAAGATGCACTTGGTGGCATCTTGTCTTTCTCATCATGATGTTTCCCAGTTTTCAGAAAAGCCCCACCATCTCTGAAACCACCTCTCAAGCAGTCTCAGGCTACTCCTAGACTGCCCTGAGCCTCTCCACCACTGGGCAAAGGGGCCAAAGAAGCCCAGGTCTCTCAGCCCCTCCACACAGCCCATCTGCTTAAGACCCCAAACTCCACCTGGCCACATCTCCTCTGGCCACTCTCCAGCTCCTCCCAGCTCCAGCAAAAGAGGGAGCCGAGAACTGGGACAAAGCCATGTGTGGGGGTCCCCACCAGTGCGGTGTCAAGGGCCATAAGAACTGCCCTGCTCTGGGTGACTGTCCTGGTTCTGGCAAGGACAGAGTTAATTTCACAAAGAGCCAGGACAGGTGAGCCAAGCTGGCCGGGGGCTATTCCATACCATGTGACATCATGCTCACCATAAAAGGGGGCTAGTCGGGCAGGGGCCGGTTCGGTGTGGCTCCAGGACAGGCTGAGCGGTTGGTCGGTCGGTTGGTCGGTCTTGGGATCGGTAAATTGTTCTCTGTTATCACCCATTGTGAATATCTGTTATCAGCACTGTTGTTGATTGTTTCCCTCTCCCTTGCTGTCCCAGTAAACTGCCCTTATCCCAACCCTCAAGGCTTTGCCGTTGTTTTGCCATTCTCCTCCCCAGCCCGCCGGGGGAGGGGTGAGTGAGTGGTGCGTGGCACCCAGCTACCGGCTGGGGCTAAACCACGTCAGTGACCATGCTCATCCTAATGCAGCCCCGTATGCAACTGGCCTTCTTCACAGTCAGCAGAAACCCCTGGCTTGGATGGTGTCCCTCGCAGTTGCCAGGCCCTTCTCCTCCTCAGAGTCCCTCCTCAGCACAGCAGGTCCCAGCTGGCCCTCATGTACACGTTGGTTTTTCTCCCTGAGGCCAGACTGGCCAATTCTCCTTGTCAACATCACGAGGTTTCTTTGGGCCAAATCCCCGAGTTTCTCCAGGTCCCTCTGGACTGAAGCTCCATTTGGTCAGCGGTTACTGTTTGTGTGTGGGTGGCTCACCCTGATGGTGGTGGAGTCTCACAAGGGAACAGCATGAGGAGTTGCAGATCTCTACAGACCCAGGTAGGAATTGCCATGAAGAGAGTCTGCAAAACACCAAAGGAGGGTACAAAGACCTTCCATGTATACAGGAGCTGGCCCCAGGATCACCTCAGCTCCCCAGTTCCCCCACACACAGACAGACACTCACGTACAAATGACTCTCTCCAGCCCAGCAGCACAGCACCACTGAGGCTGGAAGGCAGCCACCTTCCACCTTCTCTGTGCTTCCTCTGCATGCTTGGTTTTTCGTCAGCAGCTCCTTTCTCATCCATGCCTTCCTCCGGCCACCTTTTCTTGACTTTCTGCATTTGGGGTGGATCATTCTGGAGTTTGAAGCGGAGATTCTTAGCCATCAAACAGCTCTCTACACCCTTCTCTGCAGGACCATATCCCATGGGATTCTTTGAAGCATGGCGGCCAGGAGGTCAGCTTCTGCTCTCTTCAAGTCCTGCTCTTGGCCTTCTTCCCTTCTCTCAAGATCCTACACTCTGCTTTCTCGCCCCTGACTGTTACATCTCTGACCAGCTCTTCCTTCTTTGCAAGCATGAAGTCCTGCAGGGCATCTCATCTTTTCTTTTCTCCACTCTGCTCCCACCAGCGAGTAGCTTCGGGGGCAGCAAGGGAAGTTGCTAAAACTCCCGTGTGAACTGGAGTCAAATGGACAGTGACCTGTGGATAAGTTCACAGTGGAGGTACATCAGCTGAGGTGATGGTTGCCTTTGGAAAAGCCCCTGCCAGAACATGTACACACCAGTGACCGCACACCCAATAATCCAAAGCCCCTTTGATCTTTAATGGCTTGAGTGATATCAGCCCTGTTCTGCAGTTGGAGTAGATGGTCCCTTCCAGCTTGAACTATTCTGTTCTGTTCTGTTCTGTTCTATTCTATTCCATTCCATTCCATTCCATTCCATTCCATTCCATTCCATTCCGATGTTTCCTCCCTGTTTCAAATCTTTCACTTTTTCATAATCTTCTGAGATTCTTTCTGTTATTTGCACTGGTGTGGCTCTTTGCCCCCCTCCCTCCCCTCCCCCCCCTCCCTCCCGTTCTCCCAGAGCCACCCCAGTGCTCCCAGTCCAGCTCCCAGGCTCCCTGCAGTGCTCCTAGTTGTGCTCCAGTTCTCCCCGTGCCATTCACTGGCTTCCCCCAGTGCTCCCAGTAATGCCCTAGTGCTTCCAGAGCAATTCCCTTGGTCCCCCTAGTCCCCCTAGTTCTGCCCTAGTGCTCCCAGTTCGGTTCCCTGCCTCAGCCCAGTGCTCCCAGTGCCACTCCAGTGCAGCCAGTGCCACTCCTTGGTTCTCCCAGTGCTTCTTCAGTTCTCCCAGTGGGGCTCCTTGCCTCCCCTCCCAGTTCTGCCACTGCCACCTCAGTGCACCCAGGGTGGCTCCCTGTCTCCCCCACTGGTCCCAATGCCACCCCAGTTCTCCCACTATGGCTCCCTGGCTCCCCCCAGTGCTCCCAGAGCCGCTCCCAGGCTCCCCGTGGTGCTTCTAGTCTCCATTTCTACTCCATTTCTACTCTACATTTCTAGGCTCCATTTCTACTAGAGCTGCTCACAGGCTCCCTCCAGTGCTCCCAGTGCCACACCAGTGCTCCCAGTTGTGGTGGGTTGACCCTGGCTGGACGTCAGATGCCCACCAAAGCCACTCTGTCACTGCCCTCTTCAGCTGGACAGGGGAGAGAAAATATAACGAAAGGCTCGTGGGTCGAGATAAGGACAAGGCGAGATCATTCACTAATTACTGTCATGGGCATCTTCTCACAGAAGACATCCCTGTAGCCTCCCCTCCTCCTCCTACCAAAACCTTGCCACACAAACCAAACACATCTGCTGGCCCTCGTTTTGCTGGTTTTGTAATCTCATTTGGTGTTTTGGAGGTGGTGTTCATGGCAATTCCCACCCGGGTCTGTAGAGCCCTGCAACTCCTCATGCTGTTCTCTTGTGAGACTCCACCACCATCAGGGTGAGCCACCCACACACAAACAGTAACCGCCGACCAAATGGAGCTTCAGTCCAGAGGGACCTGAGGTACTTTGAGATGCTAGTCAACACAAACCTCTTGAGGGTTACAAGGAGAAGTGGCCAGTCCTGCATTAGAAGGAAGAGTAACCTCGGTCATCAGGGCAGGCTTGCACCTGACCGGCTGAGCAGTGACCCTGAGGAGAAGGGTCTGGGCGCTACGTGGGACACCATACAAGCCAGTGGTGCATGTTCACTATGAACAAGGCCACCTGCATACAGGTCTGCATTAGGATGACCATGGCCACCCAGACCATCTTGAGACTGGTTGAAGTGTGGTTTCAGAGATGGTGGAGTTTTTCTCAACATTGGAAAGCAGCACAAGAAAGAAATAATGGCACAAAGGGAAGCTTTGGAAGTTGAGACTGGGCATGAGGATTTCATGTCACGTTGACTTACACGAAACATCACTCCAAGTGCAGTGCTGTGGTACAAGAGGCCACCCAGCAAGAGTCTGGATTAGCCAAAGCTTTGTATTTTAACAAACAGCCCATGAGGATGGAGAGATATCAGTAAGGGTAGGAAGCTGCTCAAGTGAGAGCAAGGTTGGTGTGGTGGGTTGACTCTGGCTGGAGGCCAGGTGCCCGCCAGAGCCGCTCTATCACTCCCCTCATTTACTAGACAGGGAAGAAAAGGTATAACAAAACGCTTGTGGGTCGAGATAAGGACAGGGAGAGATCACTCACTAATTACCGTCACGAGCAAAACAGACTGAGCTTAGAGAGGTAATTCATCTGATTTATTACTAGGCAAAACAGAGTAGAGGAATGAGAAATAAAATCAACTCTTAAAACACTTCCCCCCACCCCTCCCATCTTCCTGGGCTCAACTTCACTCCTGGCTTCAATCTCTGCCCCCCCTCAGCAACACAGGGGGACAGGGAATGGGGGTTACGGTCAGTTCATCTCACGGTGTTTCTGCCACTTCTTCCTCCTCAGGGGGAGGACTCCTCTCATTGTTCCCCTGCTCCAACATGGAGTCCCTCTCACGGGGTGCAGACCTTTACAAACTGCTCCAGCGTGGGTCTCTCCCACGGGGTGCAGACCTTCCGGAGCAAACTGCTCCAGCATGGGGTCCCCCACGAGGTCACAAGTCCTGCCAGCAAACCTGCCCTGGCGTGGGTTCCTCTCTCCATGGGTCCACAGGTCCTGCCAGGAGCTTGCTCCAGCGTGGGCTTCCCACGGGCCACAGCCTCCTTCAGGTGCCTCCACCTGCTCCGGCGTGGGGTCCTCCACGGGCTGCAGGTGGAATCTCTACACCCCCTCATCCTTCCTCCATGGGCTGCAGGGGGACAGCCTGCTTCACCATGGTCTTCACCACGGGCTGCAGGGGGATCTCTGCTCCAGCGCCTGGAACACCTCCTCCCCCTCCTTCTGCACTGACCTTGGTGTCTGCAGAGTTTCTTACATCTTCTCACTCCTCTCTCCGGCTGCAAAAGCTCTCTGTTTTTTTCCTTCTTAAATATGTTATCACAGAGGCGCTGATTGGCTTGGCCTTGGCCAGCGGCGGGTCCGTCTTGGAGCCGGCTGGCATTGGCTCTATCAGACACAGGGGAAGCTTCTAGCAGCTTCTCACAGAAGCCACCCCTGTAGCCCCCCCGCTACCAAAACCTTGCCACGCAAACCCAACCCAGTTGGCAAGCACAGCGGATGTCCACAGCCTTCCAGGAAACAGGTGCAGGCATACGACACCATAGGACAACCTGTGGTGGAGATGGTCAAGGGAGATGACAAAGTTGAAAGCCCCCAACAGAGCTGAGGTCTTTCTCCCATTGGCTGTGGCTGTTGTCTGTCTCACCAAGGCCTACCAGGAGACACCTAATCCTTACAGCATGAGGGCCTCATGGCCTCTTTGACTCCAGCCAAGAGCCTGGGAGGTGTCGTACCATCCTCCTGCAATTTACATTGCAGGTCCCCACAACACCCTGCCCCAGGAAGAGCCCTGAGACACATGTGAGGGACAGGGTCTCCCCTCCCAGGGGTTGGGGGTCACAGCTTGGCCCTTTGGCTTGATCAAACACACCCAGGATTACTCAGCATCAGAGCCACCTTGCCATTGCCTTTGCCTACCTGTCATCACTGCCTCCACTTGCCTGCTCTAACCAGCCCCAGAGTTGCTTTGTCAGGGATGGCCCTCAGGGGGACCCATTAATGCTCCAAGAAACTGTAGACTTTGCATCGCACTGTGACTTCTGGAGAGGTTTCATCAGCTTCCTCTCAGGGTCTGAGCTTCATGGACTCATCCCCAAACCCACCAGAGGGGTCATTAACATGCCACCTTGGGCTGGGCCTCTGCTGCTGCTCTCCTGGGACAAAGGGAGCTCATGGCAAGTGGGCTGTGCTGCAGAGAGACATCTCTGGCCAGGAGCAGCTCCTCTGCCAAGCGCAGCAGGGTGAAGGGCACTGCCAGGGTATCTCAGGGAGATGAGCAAGGCAGATGAAGAGCTTAAAGGTGGTCAGGACTGGGAGGCTGACTGAGAGCTGAAAAAAAGAGAAATCTTGAGAGCCCTTGACACGGTAAGTCTCTGGGTGCAGGGCAATGGAGCTGTAGTTTCTGGAGCCATCTCCTCAAGCTGGCAGAGCCCACAGCTGATGGGATCTGTAAGAGGGGCTTTTTTTAGACAATTTTAAATAACTTGTGAAGACATAGTCTGCATCTGGAGATGCACAGGGCTGTATTTCAGATCAGAGTCCCTTCGACACAGGGTTTTGTGTGCTGGGACAGGGACTTTTCTGCGTTCCAGGATCAACGCTCAGCCTGCCTGGGGATCTCCCCATGGCACTGCAGGCAGAAGCTGTGGGTAGAAGGACGAATGTCTGGTAGGGCAGGGCAGTGTGGTTCTGCTGTTGAGAGAGTGCTGCATGTTTCCAGGCTGCTCACAGCTCCAGATCACCCCTGGGACATTTCCCAGGGCACTTTTTCATAAGCAAATAAAGGCAGGGGCTACATGGAAAGAAAGGTGCGTCCCAGGGTTGGTGCTTTATATTTCTTGCTGTGATGGTAGGTGAAAATGGTAATGAAGCTGTCAGGATTGCACAAGAATGAAACACCTCTAGAATTACAGTGAGTGATGAACAGGGTTTTCAAGGCACCTGATAAAGTCACTTCACCCTTTCCTCTGCCTACCCAAAGCATTCACATCACCTTTGTGGTGTCTTCAGGGTTGATCTGCTCTTCTCCTTAAGACCTGCCAACACAGAGGTGCCCCTGGGCAGTGCCCTGCTGCCAGGAGGGGTCTGCAGGGCAGAGCTGAGCACACAGAGGGTGGGATGGGCTCTGTGAGCAGGGACAGGGAGGAGAGGTGTGGGCAGAGCACCAGCTCCTGGCAGGGACAGCTCCAGGCAGCAGAGACATGGGCAGGGAGTGGGAGGAAACTGCAGCCAAGCCCTGGGCTAGGCTGCCTTCAGGCTGCTCTCTTGTGGTCCCTCACTCTAGATGTCTGCTGGGCGCTGTCTGCTGAGCAATGAGCTGACTCTGCCTTTAGGACATCCCATCTTCAGGACATCGGACTGTCTGCTTTGCCTGTGCTGCTGGGCTTGGGAGCTGCCCCAGAAGAGCACGGCTGTGCTGTAAGATCCCAGGGAGTGCTGAGCTTTCCCTTGGAGGTCAGTTCTCTCCTCTCAGAGGCCTTTGTTTCTCTCTGAGAGGGGCTGTGTCCTTCTCTCTCCATCACAACTCCACCTCTGGGCTGGGAAAGAGAAGAGTTTGCAGATCTGCCCTTTGAATCATGACTCCCCTGCTCTCGTTAGTGTCTTTTTGGGGGTATTATTTAAAAGTAATTTCTGTTTGACATCATCTTCAAGGCAGCAGAAGCAAAAGTGCAGGGCAGGTGCATAACAGTCTAATGGACACTGCAGCTCTCCAGACTCTGCACTAAGCTACAAAGAGCTGAGCCCTTTTGCCTGTCCTGTCTCAAGACTCTTCCCATTTTCCATTATGAAATGAGCATTTCTAACCCTCAGAAGAAAACTCCCCAGATGTGATTGTGGAAAATGAAAACACAGAAAACACTTATATTAGCATGCTAAGTCTCTCTTCTCCAGCCCGCACTCTTCTGAGTTGTGAGATCAGAGATTGAATTTTTCCATTAAATGTGGATTGCATCTGACATGGGTTTAAAACATTGGAGCTGTCACAAACCAGCTCCATGTACCCACTACAGCTCAGCACAGCTGACTCCTCAGCTCCTCACAACATACTGAGCCAGCACAAACCAGAGAAAGAAAATGCATTTCAACTGGGGGGTGTTTCTATGAAAAAGAGAGTGGTTTTTCTCAGTGGATTCTGTCCTAACTTTTCCCTGTCCTTTTGTTATTAGAACTGGCCCCCATGCCAAGAAACAGCAAATGTCCAACGGCAGCTCCATCACTGAGTTCCTCCTCCTGGCATTCGCAGACACACGGGAGCTGCAGCTCTTGCACTTCTGGCTCTTCCTGGGCATCTACCTGGCTGCTCTCCTGGCCAATGGCCTCATCATCACTGCCATAGCCTGCGACCACCACCTCCACACCCCCATGTACTTCTTCCTCCTCAACCTCTCCATCCTCGACCTTGGTACCATCTCCATCACGGTCCCTAACGTGATGGCCAATTCCCTCTGGGACACCAGGGCCATCTCCTATGCAGGATGTGCTGCTCAAGTATTTCTATTTTTCTTCTTGCTTGGAGCTGAGTACGCCCTTCTCACTGTCATGGCCTATGACCACTACGTTGCCATCTGCAAACCCCTGCACTACGGGACCCTCCTGGGCAGCAGAGCTTGTGTCCACATGGCAGCAGCTGCCTGGGGCACTGGGTTTCTCTATGCTGTGCTGCACACGGCCAATATATTTTCTATACCACTCTGCCATGGTAATACTGTAGAACAGTTCTTCTGTGAAATCCCCCAGATCCTCAAGCTCTCCTGCTCAGACACCTACTTCAGAGAAGTTGGGCTTCTTATATTAAGCTGTTTTTTAGGTTTTGGCTGTTTTGTTTTCATTGTGCTGTCCTATGTGCAGATCTTCAGGGCTGTGCTGAGGATCCCCTCTGAGCAGGGACGGCACAAAGCCTTTTCCACGTGCCTCCCTCACCTGGCCGTGGTCTCCCTCCTTGTCAGCACAGGCATATTTTCCTACCTGAAACCCCCTTCCATCTCTTCCCCATCCCTGGACCTGGTGGTGGCAGTTCTGTACTCGGTGGTGCCTCCAGCAGTGAACCCCCTCATCTACAGCATGAGGAACCAGGAAATCATAGATGCCCTGTGTAAAATATTTGAATGCAATCTACTTCAGATCAAGAAGACCCCCATTATCCCACTAGGGCTCCCTCTGTATTTCAGGAAGAGCCAGGAGTAGCTTTTCTTCATATGGGTCTGTATTTTTTTGTGTGCTTCTTTTCTTCTTAGGTTTTTTGTTTATTTTATACCTGTGATATTAGTATTCTTAGCCTGTTACCTCTTTTTACTTGACCCAAACACCTTATGTACATATGGATCCAGGCTGCCTGTCTAGATAAACTCCATGGAGAAAGCAGTGGGAAGTTAATTGTCTCAGCTCCCATCTGTGCACATCTCCTCTGGAGCTGGGGGAGCAGCCCCAGCATGCAGGAGGGTTCAGGAGCCAAATGCCCGGCTGCCCCATGGAGTAGCAGCCTGGGTTGCCCTTGGGGCTGCCCCTCGCTGCCTCAGCGGGCACTCCCTCTCTGCTGCCTTCACGTCGGGGCTGCTGCTGCCCTGGAGCCATGGCCAAGGCCAGCAGCAGGAGATGGCCTGGACAGGGCTGCTCTCTCCTCCCTTCCACACTGTCCTGCTGTGTCCTGGCATTGCTGTTACCCCCAAGGTCTCGTGTACCTTATCAGCTTATCTGCCTGGTGCTGTCCCACCTGCAGTGGGGCTGATGGCAGATGTCAGTCTGGAAAAGAATGGAGATCTGCCAGGAGAAGTGAGGGGATCTCCACGGACAGTGTGTGAGTCTGAGGTGGCAGAGTGGCACCTCATGAAATGAGTGACAATCCAAGGAGGAGTGTCCCAGAGGAGAAGGCAAACCTGAGGAGACCATGGGCTAACGAGGGCTCTGCAATGGCAGGAGAGGCTGTGAGGAGCCAGAAGGCAAAGGGACATAAGTCTAGACAGTGGTTCATCACACCATCATGGAAACCCTGTGGGCTGGACCTAGTGCAGCCCTCCCCTGCCCTTTGTGCCACTGGAGACACACCATGGTCCTACCAAGCACTGTCCTTGTCTTCTGAGCCATCAGGGAAGATGGAAAGGGGCTCAGCAGCTGTGATCCCCTCTGGCTGGCTCTGCTTCCCACCCTGACCAGCATGGCCAGTGCAGGGTCACCCCATGGCCCCGGGGCACCACAGCCCCCTCGCTCTGCAGAGCAGCCCCACCAGCTTGGGGCCCTGCAGGGAGCATGGGGAGGGAACCAGGAACGGCCAGCCAGGCCAGCACAGACACGCTCACCTGGGAAAAGGCTCTCTGCAGAGCAGGGATGACTCTGGAGGAGATCAAAGGAGCATTTCTGTGCCTGAAAGGAGGAATCAATGAGAAAGGGAAACCTCTTTCTGCAGGCACCCACTGGCAGCAGGCTCTTCTGTCCCCTGGCCGGGACTCTTGGTGGCATGGAGAGAGCGAGAAGGTGCCCCAGGGCATTCATCACCCCCCAGCCTCTCCCATCAGCCATTTCCAGCCCTGGTCACTCCCCCAGTTCTTGGTGGTTGGGCTCTGTGGCCATCTCCTTCCTGCTGTTGGTCTTGGTGCCTGTGTTGGGGAAACAGCCAGCCCTGCCCCAGCCTCCTGCCTTGCCCAGACCTTGGCAGAGCCCCGAGCAGGGCTGTCTGGGAACCCGTGCATGGGACATAGCTGGGGCTTGGCTGGGGCTGGGCACTGCTTGGCTGCAGAAGAAGGAGGGCTGCTGAGGATGGACACTGAGGTCTGGCATGGGCACTTGTGGTGGAGGACGTGTCCCTGCCCCAAACACACCCTGTCCTGTGCAGTGTCTGATGATGGGGGCCCTGGGGGCATGTGTGGGGCAGTGGGGCTGCACAGGGGCAGGGATGGGTCACGGATGGGAGCCACAACACAACGATGAGGAGGTGGAAGCCGGGACAGGCTATGAAGGAGGAATTTAGAAAGATGACCTGAGTGTGCGGGCATGTGTTCAGGAAAGCCAGAGCTCGGCTGGAGCTGGTAGGGGCTGCAGGCACCATCAAGAGCAAAATAAAGAGCTTCAGCCACTGTGTTTGCAGTAAAAGGCTGAACAAGGAACATGCTGCTGAATGATGAGGGGGGTCGTAACAGCAGACACAGGCGGGGCGGAGTGACTCAACGCCTTCCTTGCCTTAGACTGTGCTCAAAAGTTCTGCCAGGCCTCTGCTCAGTGAAAGGGCTCAAGGAGGAGGAGAGCAGGTATTAAGAGGAACCTCATGAAACCCCCCAAGGACAAGTGCCAGGTTCTGCCCCTGCAGGGGACTCACGCTGGCAATGGCACAGGCTGGGGGCTGCCTGGCTGGGGAGCAGCTCTGTGGGAAAGGTCTTGGTGGGCAGGCAGCTGGACAGGAGGCAGCCGTGTGCCCTGGCAGCAAGGGAGGACAGCAGTGCCCTGCGCTGTGTGACCAGCAGCATGGCCAGGAGATGGAGGGTAGGGACTCCCCCTTTCTATGTGGAAAGTTTCTAGTCCACATCCAGAACACTGTGTCCACTTTTGGGAACCCCAAGAATGGAAAGGTGTTGACCATCTGGAGTGGGTTTAGTGAAGGGCCTTGAGATGGTCAGGGGGCTGGATCAGTGTCTCTGTGAGGAAAGGCTGATGAAGCTGGGCTCCTTCAGCCTGGAGAAGGGATGGCTCAGGGACATCTCACAGCAAGGGGGGCCTTTTCTACCATGAGGCTAGCCAAGCATTGGAACAAGCATTGGTCACCCTTAGAGATTGTAAAGTCCTTTGTCCTTGCAGGTTTTCAAGACCCAGGTGGACCAAGGCCTGTGAAACCAGGTCTGACCATTTACCTGACCTTTCTTTGATATAGACAGTTTTTCATAGACCTCTCAACATCTGCTCTGAAACTCAATGATCTTATCATCCTCAAATCTCTTGTCCAATATCTTATCAGCAGATGAGAGAACAGATGTTTATGGTGGTTTTTGTGACCAGCAAAGTCAAGTACGATGAACATCTCCTCCAGCCTGGTAACTGCAAGGGTAGGCTGGGAGGCACTGCCTGGGATAGCTCTGCATTACACCTAACATTAATTGCATCCTCCTCTAACCACCTCAATGGCCATGGTCTGGACCCTGAAGGTCCTACGTGGAGGTTTTGTGAATCAGGGAAGCTGAATACCACCCGTGACTATTAGATGCATTCCTGGTGTTTGTGAACAGGAAGGAGTTTCTCTTTCTGGTGCGTTCCCAGGTGACATGGACTCCACCTGGGATTTGTCTCCCCTTCTTTTAGACAACCACTGTCTGGGTGTCTTTCCACCCTTGCTTGTGCAGGCTCCTCTTACAGCTGACAGCGAGTCTTGACCCTCCTGCAGTCTCCTTTATCCTCGCAGCACTTGTCAATCACTTGGCTCCTTCATTGTCTTGGCCTCCAGGAACCTGACCAGCCCCCACAGCCTGGGCATCAGCTCACTCCTGGCATCTTCCTTCCAGGTGAACCCCATCCACATTGAATTCCCAGGTCTGGCTCTGAGCCTGCTTTGGCCCAAGGCAAACTCCTGAAAGTCTGGGTAAAACCCAGCAAGGTTCAACTCCCTCTGCAGCACTCCAGTGCTGTCCCAGAAGGCTCTGCACAGTTCTACACACCCACCCACCCGCCCACCCATCTTCAGACTGTACCTCAGTGCACACACTGCCAAGCCTTTTGCAGCATGCTATGAGAAACCTTCTGGCTGGTGATAATGTATCACACGCCACTTCTGGGAAGGTTGAGCTGCCCAAGCAAGCCTGCAGATGATCCCCATGGTGTCCAGGCCACAAGGGCAGCACATGGGACTCACAGGAGGCCAAGGCAAGGAGCCACATGCTGCTTGGTGTCAGGTCTGCTCCGGAGGGGCTGGTGCTGAGCAGGGTGTCCCTGGCCCTGCCTGCGCTCCGGCCTGCTGCAGCCAGTCAAGTGGCTGTAACAGAGGTGCCCTCACAGTCAGCACCCAGATGTGTCCCATTCACCGGCCTCACCCCTCCCTTTCTTTGGACACCAACAGCTGATGGCTGACCAGGGCCGCACTCTGGTCCTCACAGACAAGGCAGAACGGGATGTGGATGTCAAGGCTGAGGGCAGGCATTGCTGCCACGATCAAGCAAGAGCAGAAAGACACACAGCGCAGTGACAGCCTTGGAGGGAAGGAGAGCAGGTCTCGGCTTGTTCAAGACCTGCTTGGCAGGACCCTGGAGAGCCAAGATCCATGCAGCCCTCCATGAAGATGAAGAGGAAGTGTCTGGCTGACGAGTTCCAAGAGCAAGGAGGCAGTGCAGAGAGGGTGGCAGGGGAAACAGGCTGGCCATGAGGCAGATGGAGACATGAACTGTGTGTGCCAAGATGGAGCCAGAAAAGCCAACCTCAGCGGGGCTGGAACTAGTGCGGGATAAGAAGAGCAACGACAAGGGCTGTTGTACGTTCACTGGCAGCACAAGGAAGGTTGTCCATGCAGTGCCTGTCCTCAATGAGGAGCTCTTCCTACCCATCCTGACTTCAGTAGGAGACCCCCTGCACCAATATGGACTGGAGAATGCTACTATAACTTCTTCTGTAAATTAAAAACAAACAAACAATCAAAAAAAAAAAAAAACCACAAACAAAAAAATCCCCAAAAATGCAACAAAAAACCCCTAACCAAACCCAAACTGTTAAAAAATCAAAAATATTCCTTTTTTTAATGCTCACTGAATTCTTTGAAATCTTTGACTTCACATACACCCTGGAGACCTCTCCAATTAGTGGTGTAAGTCTTGAAGACTTGAAGAAAATAACGAGAAGAGACATGGCTTGGTGCATTTTAATGAGCTCCCTGGTGTATTTGATGCTGAGACCAGGAACTAAGACACTGAGAGAAGCCTGAGGAAACCACTGAAGAAGTCACTGTCAGAAGCAACTCCTACAGTTTCAGGGAGTGTTAATGGGTCCCACTAGGATCCATCACTGACAAAGCCACCCTGGGGGCTGGTTAGAGCAGAAGACTAGAGGCAGTGATGACAGGTAGGCAAAGGCAATGTTAAGGTGGCTCTGATGCTGAGGATATCTGGAATCTTTGCATCCAGCCAAATGGACAAGCCCTGACCCCCAGCCCCTGGCAAAGGGAGATCCTGTCCCTCACATGTTTCTCAGGGCTCTTCCTGGGGCAGTGGGGTGTGGGGATGTGCAATGCCAAGGGCAAGGCTGTGGAATGACATCTGCCAGGCTCCTGGGTGGGGACGAGGAGGCCATGAGGCTCAAGTGCTGTAAGGGTAAGGTGTTTCCTCACTGGCATCAGTGGCAGAGACAACAGCCATGGCCAATGAGGCACAGACCTCAGATCTGTTGGAGGGTTTCAGCTTTGCACAGCCCTAGATTGTCTCCACCACAGGCTGTCCTACAGTGTCCCACACCTGTCCCTAGTTCCCTGCATGCTGCAGACATCCACTCTGCTTCTCCACCCTGCTCTGACCTGAGCAACTCATTCCCCTGACTGCTGTCTCTCCATCCCTGCGAGGTATGCCTTGAAACACAAAGCCATGGACTGAGCCAGGCTCCCTCGGGGGGTCTGATTATACCACAGCGCTGCCCTCAGAGGGACATTTCTTTCTCCTTGTGTCCACTTTAAGCATCCCAAGCCTCCATTTCTGGTATGATTTCTTTCCCATGCTGTCTCCCACTATGAAGAAAAGCTCCTCCAGCTCTGGAACCACACTTCAACCACTCTATGGCTACTCCTGTACTTCCCGGAGCCTCTCCACCACTGGGCCAAAGGGCTGAAGAAGCCCATGTCCCTCAGCTTCCACATGCAGGGCATGTGCCCTGCACCCCACCTTGGCAGACCTCTTCTGGGCACTCTCCAGTGCCTCCCTGCTCCTCCAAAACGGGGAGCCACACCCTGGGACACACCTGTGTGTGTGGGGGCCACTGCAGGACCCAGGATTTTCTCAGGATCACAGCTCAGCCAGTCAGGTCACAGCTAGCCCTGGTCTATAGGGCTGTTCTTCCTCCTGATGCAGGACTGCCCACTTCTCCTTCTCCTCCTCAAACCCAGGCCAAACCCCAGAGTTTCGCAAGGTCCCCTTGTACTGACACTCCTTTGAGGCAGCCCTTAATTTTTGTGTGCAAGTGGCTCACCCTGATGGTGGTGTCTCCCACAAGGTAACAGCAGGAGGAGTTCCAGGACGCTGCAGATAACAGAAAGAGGTTCTAGTTCAATGGAATTAATGAACCAGGAAGGCATTACCATGACAACCATCTCCAAAATACCAAATGAGGGTAAAAAGGAAGCTAATGCAGGGCCAGTGAAGAAAGGGTGACTGAGGATTGGGCTGTTTGTGTGCTAGGATATGTTAGTGTGAAATGGGCACCTATACAGGCACATTGTATGTGTATGCTCACAGAGCCAGACCCTCACAGTGGTCTCATGTTGCCACTAGGGCCTGAAACATTCAAAGTTCAGTGTTTCATTGTGGATGACAGTTTCTTCAGACAGAACAGGCTCTCCTTACAGCCTGCGACAGCTGTGCCTTGCAACAGGATGACAAATGAGAATGACACATGCAGGAAAGGATGGCGTGAGGGTGATGATATTCCAACATCCCCGAGGTCCCTTGCCAACCCAATAAAATCCAGTAGAATTGGAAGAACCCTAAACCTCTCAGGCATGCATTTGTAAGGTTGGCCTTACCAGTACGAGAGGCTGAGAGAGGTGGGGTTGTTCAATGGTGAGAAGAGAGGGCTTTGGGAAGAACTGAAAATGGCCCATATACCACTACCAAGAGGTCATCAGCAAGGTAGATCCAGGCTTTTCCCTCTTGTGTGTGAGGAAAAACTGTTTAGCCATGAAGAGAGTGAAGCACTGGAGCAGACTGGCCAGTGATGTTGTGCTGCGTCAGTCCCTGGAAGAGTTCAAAGCCAACATGAAGAAATCCCTGAGCAACCTGGTGTGACCTGATAGCTGCCCTTGCTGTGTGATGCACATTGGCCTCGAGACCTCCTAGGGTCCCTTCCCAGCACGAATGACTGCCCATTTCCTTCCACCACAGGTCTTCCCTTCTCCATGGTAAGGAAAGCACTCAGGTTCCCCATGACCATGAGGAAAGTCAGACCAAGTTTGGTCAGGTCATCTGTGTCATTCCTGTCCCAAACCACTCACTGCTGCTCAGATGCAGAGCTGCATGGCAGGTACCCCCAAAACAGCCTTGATCTAGTGTTCCGCTTCACCTTCTATTTCCTTTCTCCCTCTTCTCTTCCCTTTGATCCTTCTTGTACCCTCCCACACTAACAGCCCAGCTCTGTTCACTCTTTCCTCACTGGCCCGGGCTTTGCTGGCTTTGAAGCTGTTTCTGAGATGGTCACCATGGATAATCCTACGCTGGAAGGAAATTGCATTAAAGTAGCACCACCTTCTACTATTTGTATTACCTGGCAACCCCCCATGCTGTTACCTTGTGAGGGACACCACCATCACGGTGACCATCTGCACACAAATATTGAGCTTCAGTCTGGGGGACCTTGAGAAACTCTGGGGTTTAGAGAACAGAAACCTCTTGAAATGTTACAAGGAGAAGTGGCCAGTCCTGCACTGGGGGGAAGAATAAGCCTGGACCCGTGTGTCCCTCTGTGGGGCTTCCTGTTGTAGTCAAGTGGGGAGGAATGGAGAGAGTCCCGAGGAGGATGGCCAATATAGGACGTGGGGCCTCAAGCACATGCCCTGTCTGGGGAAGCTGAAGGACCTGAGCTTCTTCAGGCTGCTGAAGTGGAGGCTCAGAGCACCACAGTCACAACCTGCAGCTACTTGAAGGATGCTGTCAGTGATGCTGGAGCTTTTCTTCATAATAGAAAAAAAGCAGGAAAAAGGAAGAGCACCTCAAAGTGTGGCTTGGGAGGCTGAGACAAGAAATGAGGAGAAGGAAATGTGACTCCAAGGGCAGTGCTTACATAGAATAGGGTGCCCAGAGGGAGTCTGGACCAGCCCATGGCTTTCTCTTTCAAGGAACAGCCAGGGAGGATGCAGCGATATCAGTAAGGCTAGTGAGATATTGGGGTGAAATTGAAAAAAGGATTGGGTGTCTTCAAAGAAAGAGGTGCAGGTGTGGGACACTGTAGGGCAGGCTGTATTGGACACTGCTGAGGGCTGTGGCAAGGCTGAAAGAGCCCAACCACAGATGACCTCTGCATCACCATGGCTATGGCTATTGTCTCTGCAGTCAGGGCCTACCAGAAGGTGCCTTCAATTGATTCAGGAAGAACTCATGACCTCCTTGCTCCACCCAGAAGGGTCATGCCAGGCATTGCACATCCCCACATCCCACTGCCCCAGGAAGAGCCCTGAGCAACATGTGAGGGACAGGATCTCCCTTCCCAGGGGCTGGGGGTCAGGGCTTGTCCATCTGGCTTCATTTAACACTTCCAGGTTACTCAGCATCAGAGCCACCTTGACATTGGTTTTGTCTGCTTGTCATGATTGCTTCCAGTTTCCTGCTCTAATGAGCCCCTGGGGAGGCTTTGTCAGTGATGGCCCTCAGGGGGACCCATTAATGCTCCAAGCAACTGTGGAGTTTGCATCGGACTGTGACTTCTGGAGAGGTTTCATCAGCTTCCTCTCAGGGCCTGAGCTTCATGGACTCATCCCCAAACCCACCAGAGGGGTCATTAACATGCCGCCTTGGGCTGGTCCTCTGCTGCTGAGCTGCTCCAGGCTCCTGGGATGGAGGGAGCTCATGGCAAGTGGGCTGTGCTGCAGAGAGACATCTCTGGCCAGGAGCAGCTCCTCTGCAGAGCACAGCAGGGCTGAGGGCACTGGGAGAGGAGTGAGGCAGAGAATAGGAGGATGCTGAGAGCTCAGTGTGGGAGAAATCTTCACAGCCCTCTACACGGTAAGTCTCTGGGTGCAGGCAAGTGCCACTGCGGTTCCTGAAGGGTTCTCCTCAAGCTGTCACAGGTCACAGCCTATAGGACCTTTCTCCGGAGTAGAAGGTAAGGGCATCCTCCAGCGCAGGGTTCCCTGCAGCACGGTCAGAGGGACAGACCATGACGGCTGCCTTGTCCCGGGGTCAGCTGCAGGGTGTGAGGGTGGGTGTGCAGCCAGGGGTGCCCAGTTGTGTCCTTCAGAGCAGGGTCTCTGCAGCCCAGGGGCTGTGTGCCGGGGCAGGGACTCTGCCGCCTGCCAGGGTCAGCACTCAGCCTGCCCGGGGAGCTCCCCAGGGCACTGCAGGGAGAAGCTGTGGGTGGAAGGAGCGACCCCCTGGAAGGGCAGGGCAGGGTCCTTTTGCTCTTGAGAGGGTGCTGTGTGGGTCATGGCTGCTCACAGCTCCAGATCACTCCCAGCACAAGTCCCAGGGGACTTTTCAAGAAGCACATCAAGGCAGGGGCTACATGGAAGGAAAGGTGCTTTCCAGAGTCTGTGCTTTTCCAGTTTCTTGTGGTGGTGGTGCAGAAATATGGTCATGGAGCTCTCAGGGTAGCACCACAGTGCGAGACACTGACAGCATTACAGCCATTGGTCAACACCTCTTCAAGGAACCTGATAAAGTCCCTTCACTCACCTCAGCCTCCTCCTCAGGTGGGAAAGGGGTAACAGGAGAAAAATCAACAAAAGAAACCCCCACAGTTCTGTTCTGCACTCAGGTGAATTGGGAGTGGCAAGGGTCAAATCTCTCTTATATCACGGGTAGATTTAACCTGTGATCACTCCTGTTTCCTCTCTGCCTGTTGCTGCACAGCAGGACTGACTCCTCTGGAGCCCACAGAAGAGGCCCCTGCTCTGCATTGCACCCTCAGCCAGCACAAACCAAGGATCACGCCAGGATCTGCGTGAAGACAGACAGAGGACACTTGTGGTTGCTTACTGTGATGAATGGAATAGGTTCTGCTCACAGGTGTCTGTCCTGACTCTTCACTGCGTTTCTCCCCCTTGGACAGGCCCTCGTGTGCAGAGGGAACAAATGTTTAACGGCAGCTCCATCACTGAGTTCCTCCTCCTGGCATTCGCAGACACACGGGAGCTGCAGCTCTTGCACTTCTGGCTCTTCCTGGGCATCTACCTGGCTGCTCTCCTGGCCAATGGCCTCATCATCACTGCCATAGCCTGCGACCACCACCTCCACACCCCCATGTACTTCTTCCTCCTCAACCTCTCCATCCTTGACATGGGATCCATCTCCACCACTGTGCCTAAAGCCATGGCCAATTCCCTCTGGGACACCAGGGCCATCTCCTACACAGGATGTGCTGCTCAGGTCTTTTCTCTTATCTTCATGATTTCAGCAGAATTTTATCTTCTCACAGTCATGGCCTATGACTGCTACGTTGCCATCTGCCAACCCCTGCACTATGGGACCCTGCTGGGCAGCAGAGCTTGTGTCCACATGGCAGCAGCTGCCTGGGGCAGTGGGTTTCTCAATGCTGTGCTGCACACGGCCAATACATTTTCTATACCACTCTGCCAGGGCAATGCCCTGGACCAGTTCTTCTGTGAAATCCCCCAGATCCTCAAGCTCTCCTGCTCACATTACTACCTCAGGGAAGTTGGGCTTATTGTGGTTGGTGCCTGTTTATTCTTACTGTGTTTTGTTTTCATTGTGGTGTCCTATGTGCAGATCTTCAGGGCCGTGCTGAGGATCCCCTCTGAGCAGGGACGGCACAAAGCCTTTTCCATGTGCCTCCCTCATATGGCTGTTGTCTCACTATTCATCGGCACCTCATTTTTTGCCTACCTGAAGCCCACCTCCATCTCGTCCCCATCCCTGGACCTGGTGGTGGCAGTTCTGTACTCGGTGGTGCCTCCAGCAGTGAACCCCCTCATCTACAGCATGAGGAACCAGGAGCTCAAGGAGGCCCTGAGGAAGCTAATCCAAAGGACCTTGCACCACCAACAGTAATTTGTCTCGCCTTCTCTGCAGAGTGCCCAGGGTATATTTTAGGCCAGTACTCTGGGTTTTTTTTCTCTTATAATCATACTTAGAGGTAATTGCTTGGGTTCATAGCACTTCTCTTGAGGCTCTGTCCTGTTGTGTCTGATCCTTGAAGAACCATGTGTCACCTTTTGCCTTCCTAATAGCCTCTCTGCAATAAAAGGGGATGTCCTGAGGGAGGTGCCTGCAGCCTGGGGTCTCCTTGATACAGTTGTGGCTAAGAACAAGCCAGAGGAATTGGACTTTCCAAGTCTCTTCCGCCTGGAATTCTCCTTCTCTTTGGGGAAATAATCTCATGGTATCACTGTCAGACACCAAGCACTTAGTTGAAGGCTCTCGTCTTGGTGTCCAGGGGCATTGGAAATGGTGCGCGAGCTCCCAGTCACCTTCCTCAGGCTGTCACAGGTATGACGGGGCTGATGGCAGAGGTCAGTCCATGTGGAAAGGAATCTGGTGTGGTCAGGAGAGGATGGGGACACTGCAGGTACTCTGGGGTGGGAAGTGAATGGAGACTCAGAAGGTGAAAGACCCTGAGATGAAGTCCCCCCAGGGCAGAGCACTCCCTCCAGGTACCCGCAAAGAAAGACTCTGCAGTGCTGTGGGAGTCCATGAAGATGCAGCAGGCACAGGGCAGGAGAGTGGAGAGATGCAGGAGGTGCCTGAGGAGCCGCAGGGCCAGGACTCTGCTGGTGTCCTGGGGAGCAGGGCTGGCGGGGAGGCAGAGTGGGGCAAAGGCGGTCAGGGCTGGGGATCCCCTGCAGCGTCAATGCAGGAGAGGCCGAGAGGGAGTGGCCTGCGCTGGCACTTGGGGCCAGCTGCAGGCCTGGGGCCGATGGGGAGGATGAGACCCCCCTCTGCCTCCCAGCAGCTGCTGTGCCCTTCCGAGGGGCTGGGGCTGTGGGCTGAGTGCCCAGAGCTCTGCAGCAGCCCAGACTGCCAGCCCAGACTGGGCTGCTCTGCTGGGCTGCGCTGGGGAGAGGGCAGGGAAGGTGGGGGAGAGCCGGGGAGGGGATGGGCTGGACTGGAAAGTGCCCAGAACAGGAACAGCCTGACGTTATCGGAGCTGTGTGACCCTCCAGGGGGAGGACCCGCTCCAGTGGGCCTGTGGAGCAGAGCCTGATCTCCTCGAGAAGGAAGCAAGTCATCACAGGTGCAGGAGAGAGGAGCTGCTCTGTGCCATGTTCCCTGGACACGCTGGGGAAGCTGCCCCAGGGCAAGTGGGAGAAACTGCCCCACACATCGTCCATTTCCCTCGCTGACCATACACCCAGCCCTGGGAAGGGACCTTGGTTGTGGGGCCAGCTCCGTCCTCCTGCTGGGCTCAGTGCCTGTCCTGGGGCACGGCCAGCCCGGTGCCGTCTCTCTTCTGTCCCACACCCTGCAGATCCCACCGCACGGCTGACTGCTGACACCTGCATGGGACACGACCGAGGTTGTGCAGGGGCAGGTACTGGTGGGGGGCTGCCAAATGGAGGGCTGCTGCGGGTGGAGGCATGGAGGGCTGCCACGGGGACTGTGCTGCTGGAGACGTTTCCCCACCCCAAGAACGCACCCTGCTCTATCTAGTGCCTGCACTGCAGGGCCGGGGGGCCATGTTGGGCAGCAGGGCTTGGCCAGCCCAGCTGAGGAGGTCTCCTCTTCTTGCCCCACACTCTTCAGCCCACTGTCAGCCTATAGGCATTGCCACAGTGCCTCTGCGCTGGCTGCTGGGTGTCTCCATGTGCCCTGCTCTGAGCCCATGCAGGGACCTGCTGTGGGTGTCTCTGCTGGAGCTGGCCACCATGGCTTGCCTGCACAGTCCCAGGAGATCCTGGACAGGCTGCCCTTGGCGATGGGCTGTGATGGTCCTCAGCCCACAGCAGGTTCTGAGCACCAGCCCAGGAATGCTTCCCTGGGGATGAGTGCCTCACGCTGTGCTGGCTGCACATGTGAGCCTCGGGGGATGTCCTCACACTATGGTTCTTCTGGGTACAAAAGGGGAACCATCGTCTCCCAAAGTGATTTCAGCTGGGTGGGAGCTGCCAGTGTTGCAGAAAGGCTGGCACACAGAAAGACTATTTGAAAAAGGACAATCATTTCATTGGGCTCTAGTCCAAACCCCTCCTCAGACAGCTCCTGATACATCAGGTGCTCAGGGCCTTGTCTCAACAAATTTGGAATATCTCCACTGGCTGAGATCCCACCATCTCCCCCGGGCCCTGGCTCCAGTGTTTGGCTCTGAGGGATTTCTCAAAACAGGGCAGCTCTCTCAGCCTCTCCTTGGACATAACGTGCTCCAGGCCCCGACCACCCTTCTGGCCACTGCTGGAAAATCTCCACTCGGTCAGGGTCGGTCTGGCTGCTGCTGTGGACCAGAGGCTGGATCATGAGCTGTCCTGGTGTCAGCTGAGACACAGTTAATTGTCTTCCCAGCAGCCAGTCTGGGGCTATGTTTGGGATTTGTGCTGGAAACAGTGTTGATAACATAGAGATGTTTTTGTTACACAGAGATGTTTTTGTTGTTGCTGAGCAGGGCTTACACAGAGTCAAGGCCTTTCCTGCTCATCACACCGCCCCTCCAATGGATGGCTGGGGGTGGGAGGGGACACAGCCAGGACAGCTGACCCCAACTGACCTAAGGGACATTCCATACCATATGACACAATGCTCAGCTTATAAAGGGCTTGGGGAAGAGGAAGGACAGGGGCGTGGTAGTGTTTGGAGTGATGGTATTTGTCGTCCCAAGTCACTGTTACGCGTGATGGAGCCCTGCTTTCCTGGAGATGGCTGAACACCTGCCTGCCCATGGGAAGTGAGGAATGAATTCCTTGCTTTGCTTTGCTTGCACATGTGGCTTTTGCTTTACTTATTGAACTGTCTTTATCTCAGCCCATGGGGTTTTCTCACTGTGACTCTTCTGATTCTGTCCCCCATCCCGCTGTGGGGGAGTGAGCAAGCGGCTGCGTGGTGCTCAGTTGCTGGTTGGGGTAAAACCATGACACAAGCTGACCTCATGAGTTGGAGAAATGCATTCACAGTGAATGCTCCTACACTGCCCTGATGGCTGAAGGCAACTCCCTGAACTGGAATTGTGTAAACTTACCCGTTGTCTCACAGCACATGCTAGAGAAATGGCTTGCAGCTTTGTAAATCTAAGAATAAGTGACAAAACCCAGAACAAATCCACCTCAGTTAACTTCTTGTATAAAATTAGGATCTCTCAGAACAGAAATATGTTGGAGCTGTTCACTGTGGTGGACAAATCGTAGCAAGACTTGGCAAAACATTAACCTGCAACAGACTTCTCATTTCAACAGAAGGCTGATGGATGAAGAGGTAGCATGCCATGTGTGCTCCTTTCTCTCTTAGCAGCCCTTCTTGGTATATGCCTGGCAGTCTGCTACACTTGAGAGAGAAATAAGATTTTCATTCATTTCTCTTAAATTCCAAAAGGGGGACAGATTCTTTTGGACATAATCACTCTTTCAGTAAAACTCTCCAAGTGCCATTTTCCTCACCTTTGAAGTTGGGAGATCCAATTTTCAGTAATACATGCAGGCAACTGAGAAATATCTGGTGTTGACTAAAAAGAATTGGATATTAGTATTATCCGATAGATCCAACGGACATTGTCCTTGATGTCACTCGTTATCGCCTCTGTCGGGAGAATGGGGCAGTGAAAGGCAGATGGTGGCCTTCTGTGCACTGGAAAGATCTCGAATGCTAGCAAGCTCTAAAAGCCATTCTTGTTTTGTGCAAATTTTCTCAAGCGCAGGTTGTACAATGCAATAGGTAAAAGATGTAGGAAGTTGCTGTTTTGATTTAGATGTAATGCAAAGCTATTAAACATAGGCTTTCCTTCTGTATTTGTTACGGAAATGATATCATAAGAAGGGAAATACTAATTATGAATATTTTTACTTGTGACGGGGAAGTTGACAATGCCTATGAACAAGGCAAGGCAAATTAGGTCAAGACCTCGTTACACTTGGAAGTAAACAGCCGTGCTGTGGAACGGCTAGGAGAGGCTATGTGACAATGTGGGTTCTTGGCATTGTCTTTAAGAAAGCAGAAAATGCAGGAAGCGTTAACATTGATTTCACGTACGCTATACGGTCATTCACAGACAGAGGTAAGCCTGTATTTTCCTCTAGGCTTGTAGGCTTTCATTTTTTTTATTCTCATGGAAGTAGCTTCGCACAGTGAGTTGTGCTTCCCTCTGGTATTAGCTCTCAGCTCTTTCTATAGAGAGCAACAGAGAGAAGATGAGCTTTAAAAACAGACTATTTTGACACTTTGTCAAAGGAAGTCCATCTGGAACCAAAAGTGTGTGTGTGTACTACAGTCATACACCATATACCCTATTGTGAAGTAACAGTTCTGCAGCTCATAGTAAACGCACTCACGAAGGAGCTGTGTTTCATGAAGTGGACAGTCCGATGTGAAGCCAGGAGATGTCCGTGTACTGGGAGTAGATATGCTTGTCCAAAACGCTTGTCAGTTGCTGCACTTTGCAAGTGGGAATTAACTGGATCAGGCTCTAAAAGAAGTTGGTGTTGCCTGTTGACAGTATTTTTCCAAAATTACAGTTTGTGTATGATGTCATCCCAGAACTTTGACCGTCTAGGAGTTGTCATGTTGTAATTACACGCAGTCTTGAATGTAAACCTTCATCTTCCGTTACTGCTTTTGGTAGATGTAGAAATAAAGTAATATTGCAAGTGTTATCAGATGATGCTAGAATAAAGGCGTGTGGGGGTGAGGAGGCATTTGAAAGCCCCCATAGGTCTTTTCCATCACCTCTTCACTTCTTCCCAAGCTGGCTGCTCTTGTGCCTTTCAGACGGGCACGTGTGCTGTCAGGCTCATGCCCAGCTATCGCCGTGAAGAGCTAAGGAAATCGGGTAACTCTTCTAAAGGGACAAGTGTGTTTGCAGAAAGAGTTCTGAACAGTGGACTCTATTGGCGCTGTGTTTCAACGTTGTGGCAAAAAAAAGAGCTACAACACTAAATTTCGTATTAGTTTACAGGCAGGCTAATAACCTAAGCGTACTAAAGGAAGGCATGAAGATTGAGGCAGCTCATGTGAAGAGAAAACATCTGCACCATTTGTTGCCTGCAGAAACCTGACAGAAAAGAAAGAAGGTATAATAAAAATGTGGCTCGTCTGGCAGTATTTTTTTTGCTTTTGTAATTACTTGAAGGCGTCATTATTTTTTTTAGCTGTTGCATCAGCAAACCATGCCAGATGTTAGTCAAAATGCTAGTGAGCTTCAGTGCAAAAAGACTTCTTCCGATGGAAGCTGTCTGAACAGTTCTAGAGACACGGACTCCAGAACTCCACCTATTTCTTCTCTGTTCCAAAAGATCCCCAAATTGGACACTCCTACAGCAGAGATAGAAAGCTTAGCACCATAACCTTGGAACTGTGAAGCAGCTGCTTCTAACTGACTCACAAGGGGAGTGAGGTCGAGGATCTCTTGTTGGAATCTCTGTGGATCAGAAGCATGTTGTGGTGGGTTGACCCTGGCTGGGGGCCAGGTGCCCACCAGAGCCGCTCTCTCACTCCCCTTATTCACTAAACAGGGGAGAAAAGGCATAATGAAATGCTTGTAGGTCGAGATAAGGACAGGGAGAGATCACTCTCTAATTGTTGTCACGAGCAAAACAGACCAAACTTAGAGAGGGAATTCATCTAATTTATTACTAGGCAAAACAGAGTAGAGGAATGAGAAAATAAAATCAACTCTTAAAACACCTCCCCCCACCCCTCCCATCTTCCCAGGCTCAACTTCACTCCCGGCTTCAACCTTCCCCCCCTCAGCGGCACAGGGGGACGGGGAGTGGGGGTTATGGTCAGTTCATCTCACGGTGTTTCTGCCGCTTCTTCATCCTCAGGGGGAGGACTCCTCTCATCGTTCCCCTGCTCCAGCATGGAGTCCCTCTCACGGGGTGCAGACCTTCAGGAGCAAACTGCTCCAGCGTGGGGTCCCCCACGGGGCCACAAGTCCTGCCAGCAAACCTGCCCTGGCGTGGGCTCCCCTCTTCACAGGTCCACCGGTCCGGCCTGGAACTTGCTCCAGCGTGGGCTTCCCACGGGCCGCAGCCTCCTTCAGGTGCCTCCACCTGCTCCGGCGTGGGGTCCTCCACGGGCTGCAGGTGGAATCGCTACACCCCCTCATCCTTCCTCCATGGGCTGCAGGGGGACAGCCTGCTTCACCGTGGTCTTCACCACAGGTTGCAGGGGGATCTCTGCTCCGGCACCTGGAGCTCCTCCTCCCCCTCCATCTGCACTGACCTTGGTGTCTGCAGAGTTTCTTACATCTTCTCACTCCTCTCTCCGGCTGCAAAAGCTCTCTCTCAGTGTTTTTCTACTTCTTAAATATGTTATCACAGAGGCGCTGATTGGCTTGGCCTTGGCCAGCGGCGGGCCCGTCTTGGAGCCGGCTGGCATTGGCTCTATCAGACACAGGGGGAGCTTCTAGCAGCTTCTCACAGAAGCCACCCCTGTAGCCCCCCCCGCTACCAAAACCCTGCCACGCAAACCCAACACACATGTGGAGGGCTCTCATGGCTTCAGGAACAAAAGGAACCCTGGATGGGGTGCTGGCACATCTTGTCTAGACGGAGCTTTTGCCAAGAAAGGTTGCACCAGAGAATCCCTGAGGTCCCTTCCAACCTGGTATTCGATGATGATTCTGTGATTCTGCAAATCCCCATCTTTATTCCTCCTGCTCCCCCTTCCCCTGCACATCGCTCACGGGTTCACACAGCTCTATCGATTCCCGCATCCCTCCCAGGCCAGGGTCCCCCTGGGTCACACTCTTGCAGAGTCCAGGCTGACCTTCCTGGAAGTGGTGCCTGTGCTTTCTCCATGGCCCACCAATTACTGTGAGCAGCGCGGTTCGTTTCTTCTCCTTGGCTCCATGTTTGCTCTGTCACGCCTGTGCCTTGGTAAATTTTGGGTTCTGGCTTCCGCTTTTTCTTTTTTTCTTCCAAAAAAAAGGAAACCCTTTTTTGGTTTCCCAGCTGACAGCTCCTGCCCCAACCCCACAGCCCAGGGATGAGCCAGAAGATGATGCTGCCCATCAGCCCTGCTTGCGATCCGCTGCCCTGGAGACTCTCAGGTCCCCCCAGCCCCCTGGGAAATATTCCCCTGCAGTCGACCCTGCTGAAGACATGAAATCATAGAGAATCATTGAGGTTGGAAAAGACCCTTTCAGATCATCACATGCAGGGAAAAATGTGACAAAAAATGCAGGGTGAGGGAACAATTCCTAATGTAAAAGTTGGTAATTCAGTGCCTGCCTGGAGAGACAAAACCACAGCCGAGAGATAATGAACACAAAGTCCCACAAAGCTGGGCCACACATGGTGAGGCACGGGGAGAGGTCTGTCCAGTGTCTGGAGCCCATGACCTGCCTTCCTGGTCTGTGATGGGGGGTGCCCCCAACAAGGGTGTGGGGCTGGGGGTCCAGGAAGGCACATGGGCCCAGCGTGGGGCTCTGAAATCTCCTGTGAAGCCAGGAGGGCTGAGTCCATGGGGCAGGGAACCACCACCCCTCCCAGAGCGGGGAGCTCCAGGCTGCCTCTCCGTGCTCCTCTCCTGCCCCGACACCCCATTGTGCAATGTGGGGGATGGTGCTCACTGGAGCCCTGGTAAGAACCTGTTTCCCGCTGTGCCTCCAAAGCACCGCGTGCCCCAAGGGCTGGCACCATCTGCCCCTTGCCTCTCCCAGCCTCCTGGGGGGACACTCCAGTTTGCCCTAATCTGCCCTTATCTGGGGGCCACGTGGTGGGTGGGAAGGGGATCTCCTTTACAGAGACACCCCAGGCATCCGGGCTCCCTCAGCCACTCTGCTCATGGCGGTGGTGCAGCCAGAGAGGACCCGGGGCACTGGCAGAGGAGAGGGGACATGGACAGGGACACACACCCCCCCAGAGCATAGCTTTGCTGAAGGGGTTTATTGATCATTAGAGGGAAATGGCCCAGGGCTCCCAGGGGGTAGGGGGGGGTCATCCAGGGATGATCATCTCCTCCTGCCTCTGGAGGGGGACAGGACAGGGCTGTCACCACCAGTTCCAGTCCTGAAAGGCAGAGCCCAGAATGTGCCTGTAACAGACTCCCACCGTGACACCTGCCTTGGTGGCCTCCCCCCTGATTCTTACCCAGACACACTCAACCCTATCACCACCATTGTCAAGCTCTACATAGTCAAAGCACTCCCTAACGTACAGGGCTACCCCACTGTCTCCTCATACATCAGTGGTTTAGACCCCAAAGCCTCCCTAAATCACTGGTTTAGACCCCAAAACTCCCTTAGTGGCTGTTTTTCAGCCCAGAAGTTTCTGAGGTGGATGTTTCTCACACTAAAAGCTCCCCAAGTGGGTGTGTCTGAGACAAGGGCTAACACCCTAAATAGGTGTTTCTGAGCTCAAAATTGCCCTACATGGGTGTGTCTGAGACCAAAAGCTCCCTAAATGCTTACTTCTCATCACAAAGAAACTTGCTAAATTACTGGGGTTGAGCTCAAAAGCTCCTTAAATTTATGCTTCTGAGCAACCAAGCACCCTATGTTAGTGTTTCTGAGACCCAGAGCTCCCCATATAAGAGGTTTGACCACCAAAACTCCTTAAATGGATGTGTCTGAGCCACAACACTCCCTAAATCAAAGTTTTGGATCTCGAAAGCTACCAAAACACTGTTTCAGAGTCCCAAAGCTCCCTAAATAAGTGTTTTCGAGGCCCAAAAGCTCCCTAAGTGGGTGTTGCTCAGCCCAAGAGCTCCCTAAATCCCTGTTTCTGAGACCCAAAGCTGCCAAAATATCTGTTTTTAGAGCCCAAAGCTCCCTTAATTCCTGGGTTAAGCCCCACAGATCCCTCAATTGCTGTTGTGACTCCCAAAAGTTCCTCATATTGGTTTTTCTGAGCCCAAGAGCTCCTCACTTGGTTTTTTTCTGAGCTCAAAATCGCCTTACATGTGTCTGAGTGCAAAAGCTCCCAAAATGGGTGTGTCTGAACCCCCAAAAATCCCTAAATTCTTGGATTTCAGCCCCAAAGCTCCCTAAGTGGGTATTCCTCAGCCCAAAGCTACCTCAGCTGTGGTTTTGGATCCCAAAAGCTGCCAAACTGAGTGCTTCTGACCCCAAAGCTCCCTGAACGGGTTTTCTGAAGCCCAAAAGCTCACGAAATTGCTGTTTCTGAGCCCAGGAGCTGCCTAAATCAGTGCTTCAGACTGCAAAATAGCTTGAAGTGGCAGTTTCTCAGCCCCACAGCTCCCTAAGTGGCTGGCTGTTCCTGACCCAAAAAAAACCTCTACATGGGTGTTTCTGAGTACTAAAGTTCAATGAATGGCTTCTTTGAACCCCAAAACCTCCCTAAATTGCTGTTTCTGAGCCAAAAAAATCCCTAAATGAGTGTTTCTCAGAAAAAAAAGCTCCCTAAAGAAGTCGGTTTAGTCCTAATCTCCCCGAATTGCTGTTTCTGAGCCCAAAGCTCCCTAAATTGTGAAGCCCAAAAGCTCACTAAATTGCTCTTTCTGAGCCCCAAAGCTCTCTAAATCGGTGTTTTGGATCCCGAAAGCTCCCAAACTGTGTTTTCCAGACACAAAAAGCTTCCTAAATCAGTGGTTTAGAAACCAAAAGCTCCCTAAGTGGCCATTTCTCAGCCCAAAAGCTCCATAAAGCAATGGTTTAGATCCCAGAAGCTCCCGAAATCAGTGGCTTAGACCCCAAAAGCTCCCTTAGTGGCTGTCTCTCAGCCCAGAAGTTCCCTAAGTGGCTGTTTCTCAGGCTACGAGCTCCCTAAGTGGGTGTGTGTATGCCCAATAGCTCAATAAATTTCTGTTTCTGACCCAAAAAAATCTCTACATGGGTGTTTCTGATCCCACAGCTCCATGAAGGGGTCCTCTGAAGCCCAAAGGCTAACTAAATTCCCATTTCTGAGCCCATTTGCTACCTAAAACACTGTTAATGACTGCAAAATCACTTTAAATGGCAGATTCTCCGCCCCAAAGCTCCTTATGTGGCAGTTTCTCAGCCCCAAACTGCCTAAGTGGCTGTTTCTCAGCCCAAAAACTCCACAAATCAGTGGTTTAGACCCCAAAAGCTCCCTAAGTGGCTGTTTTTCAGCCCAAAACATTCCTAAGTGTCTGTTTCTCAGCCTAACGGCTCCCTGAGTGGCGCTGTCTGGGCCCAAAATCTCCCTAAATAGGTGTGTGTGAACCCAAAATCTCCCTACAAGGCTGTGTCTGATCCCACAGCTCCATGAATGTCTTCTTTGAATCCCTAAACCTCCCTAATTTGCTGTTTGTGAGTCCAAAAAATCCCTACATGGGTGTTTGTGAGCTGAAAGGCTCCGGGGCATCCCGGGCCTCTCCTCACGGAGCTGCCCTGCGCCTGCTGCCCCCCGTGCTGCCACAGACCCCGGGGCTGGGTCCCGCTGATGGAGGGGGGTGATTTTGGGCAGGAAGAGCTGCCTGTCATGATCCTGTAGCTTTCTGGGGGTTTAGTTCGGGCACCTTCAGAGCAAGAAAGTCCAACGCCAGAAGCTTCTGTCCAGGCCCTTCCCAGAGGAGTCAGGCCGCCCTGGGAAGGGCCCTGTCGGGGCACAGGCCTCGTCCTGCTGCGCTCACCCAACGCAGCCCGCCAGCCATGGCATCTCGCCCCCTGACCACAGCTATGCCTCAGCCAGCCAGGACACTGTGCCGGTGCAGACACGGCCTTCAGGAAGGGCCATTTCACCTGGAGCTGTTCTCTCAGCTCTGCCCTCCCTCGGTCCGCTCCTGGGGGCTGGGCCCGCTCAGGGAGGGAGGGGAGGCAGAGGGGAGGCAGAGGACATGACAGGAGGGGAGGGGACAGGAGGGAGCTGCCCTGGATTTGCTCTGCCTTGGCAAGTCTTTCCCAAAATGCGGGTCTGCCTGCGCTCCAGCCACAGCCCTGGGCGGCAGGAGCTGCGTGACAGGAGCCACTGGCGTCGGCCGGGCCGGCACCTGGCAGGAGACAGGGCTCTGCCCCCGGTCACACCGCCCGTGCTGAGCCCAGCACCCAGGGCCTTCCTCAGGCCTCGCCTTCCCCCGGGTGGTGAGGAGGAGAGACTGTTTCCTCTCTGCTGTGCTGTATTTCCAGCACACATCTGCTGACTTGAAGTCCCCCACGAGAAGAAGGGCTAGCGAGCGTGAGACTTCTCCCAGCAGCTTATAGAATATGTCAGCCAACTCTTCATCGTGCTTGGGTGGTCTATAACAGACTCCCACTGTGATACCTGCCTTGGTGGCCTCCCCCCAATTCTTACCCTAAATCATGGTTTTGAAGACCAAAAGCTTACTAAATCACTGTTTTAGATCCTGAAAGCTCCCAAACTGTGTTTTCCAGACCCCAAAAGCTTCCTTAATCAGTGGTTTAGAAACCAAAAGCTCCCTAAGTGGCTGTTTATCAGCCCAGAAGATTCCTAAGTGGATGTTTCTAAGCCCAAAATCACCCTAAATGGGTGTGTCTGAGACCAAAAGCTCCCTAAATGGTTAAGTCTCTTCACAAAAAATTGCTAAATTTCTGGGTTTGACCTCAAAAGCTCCCTAAATTTATGCTTCTGAGCAACAAGGCCCCTAAGTAAGTGTGTCTTACTTAGATGATCTATATCAGACTCCCACCGTGACACCTACCTTGGTGGCCTCCCCCCCGATTCTTACCCAGACACACTCAACCCTATCACCACCATCGTCAAGCTCTACATAGTCAAAGCACTCCCTAACATACAGGGCTACCCCACTGTCTCCTCATACATCAGTGGTTTAGACCCCAAAACCTCCCTAGATCACTGGTTTAGACCCCAAAAGCTCCCTTAGTGGCTGTTTTTCAGCCCAGGCATTTCTGAAGTGGATGTTTCGCAGACTAAAAGCTCCCCAAGTGGGTGTGTCTGAGAGCAAAAGCTCCCTAAATGGGTGTTTCGGAGCCCAAAATCACCCTAAATGGGTGCCTCTGAGACCAAAGGCTCCCTAAATGGTTATTTCTGATTACAAAAAAATGGCTAGAAGCTCCTTAAATTTATGCTTCTGAGCAACAAAGTGCCTGATGTTGTGTTTCGGAGCCCCAGAGCTCCCTAAAAAGAAGATCAGGATGCCAGCACCTCCCAAACTGAGTGTTTCTGACCCCAAAGCTCTCTGAATGGGTTTTCTGAAGCCCAAAAGCTCACTAAATTGCTGTTTCTGAGCCCAGGAGCTGCCTAAATCAGCGCTTCAGAATGCAAAATGGCTTGAAGTGGCAGTTTCTCGGCCCCACAGCTCCCTAAGTGGCTGTTTCTCAGCCCAAAAGCTCCCTGGGCTCCAAAAATCTCCCAAAATAGCTGCATGTGAGCCCAAAATCTCCCTAAATGGTTATGTCTGATCACAAAAAACCCGTGCTGAATTACTGGCTTTAAGCCCCAAAGCTCCCTAAGTGGGTATTGCTGAGCCCAAAGTTACCTAAACTGCGCTATTGAATCCCCCTGCTTCTACAGTACTTTTGGGGGAACGTTTGTGCTCCCGTATCCACGATAAAGTCGAGTGACTCTGCTTTCAGGGCCTTAAGGGAGATTAAAAGGTTGCTATTCTTTAAGGAGAGCCGGTCTTGGTTTAGGGACCCTGCTGGCTCCTGTATGGTCCCTGCCACACCTTTCCCTGCTCCTGATGTTGTCCATCCATTTTTCTCAGTTCCTGTCTCAGGGGACTGTAAGGACACTGTTCCTGCGGCTTAAGCAGCCCCTCCTTTCCCGCTCTTTCCTTGCTTTTCTGCTGGACTATCGCTGCTAATTGAGCATAGGGTACCCCATCGATTTGGCGTTGGGGCACCCCCAATTTTAAGGCTTAGTGAAACAGTTCTTTACGAGACACTTGCCCAGAGCCCCGACGTGTTTTCATTTGTTGGGTGCTTCCCTGCAAAAATCCTCCAACTTTGAGTAAGGTAACAGCACGTGTTAACAGGTCTGCCCGTGAACTTACTCAAGGAGGACCTCAAAAAGGCAGCATTACAGTTTTTAGCTCTGAGGGAGTTTCTCGCAAAAGTTGATTTACACCCTTATCGCTCGGAGCTGTCAACCACGGCTCAGGGAATCTCCCTGTCTGGGGAAGATGCAGACAGCCCAGCAGCCAATTTTTCTGAACGGATGCTTGCCGTGCCTCCCCACCCCACTCTTCCCACACCTTGTTTTGTCTCCTTGTGGCCACCAGCTGGTTCCCAAGGCTGGGCCTGGCCAGAGGAGGGAGCAGAGGTGGGGTCTCTCACGGGGTGGAACTCTGCTCTCCTGGAAGCCAGGGCTGAGCTCTTGGCTTTTTGCCCTGCTCCCTCCCCTCCGCATCCTCAACTCTACCACCTCAGGGTCACTGCAGCCAAGGCTGCCGCTGCCTTTCAAATCCCCAACCACTTCTTCCTTGTTCACCAGTGCCAGGCCCAGCAGAGCACCTCTCCTCCTTCTTTCCTCCACCACCCCTGCCAGGAAATGTGCACTAGAAATCTCCTGGATCGCTCCATCCCTGCTGGATTTGTCCTTCCAGCAGGCACCAGAGTGGTTCAGGTCCCCCACGAGGACCAGAGCTGTGAACAGGAGGCTTCTCTCACTGGTTCTTTCTGTGCTGGTTTCCCGGGGAGAGCGCGAGCACCACCTGCATCGTCCTGCCTGTGTGTTGGGATGTGCATGTGTTCGCGCTGTGGGGTGTGCGTGGACTTTATTCCCTCCTGCCCCTGCGAGCAGTTCTGGGATCACACGTGGGGTGTGTGTGTGCAATCCCTTTAGATGGATCCATCACCAGGCACAGACCAGCCGGTCCAGATGGGAACAGCTCCAGACCTCTTTATTTTGTCTTTAGAGGTGGATCTTGGCAGCTGAGAAGCCTCCAAGCCCCTTCACTAACAGCCACCGCTCCCGGCACCTTCCCCTCTGCTGCGGTACCAGCATCTAGTTGTAGGGAGGAAGAAAGAAAAGCAAATGATTGTATGGACGGAGAGAAGGCAGAGAAATCCTGCAGGCGTAGCTCAGGCCACCCATGATGGCATCTGCTTGCGATGAAGCTTCAAGGGGTCACTTCAGTGGGAGAGGCCCCTGATGCCCAAGCCCAGGAGAAGGTCCCAGGTGCAGCTGGTCAGCCTGGGGCTGAGTCAGGTGGAGCTGAGACCTTGGATGTCCCATACAGGTGTCCCCCCTCGGGGCAAGGTGTCTTGGGGCAGGACTCTGCAAGGGAAGGACGTGCTCTCTGTTTGGAAAGGGGAGAGCCAGCCATCAGAGGGATCCCTCTGTCTTCAGACAGGACTTTTACATCCCACATGGAAAGCCAGTTCTGGGTGCCCAGGCAGTGCCCCTTGGGTGTCAGGGAGGTCCAGCCCAAACCCACCCTCCAAAACCCACTTCTGCCACACGAGGGCTGTCAGAGAAATGCCCTCTTTCCCCCCAGGGCTGCCCTCCGTGGAGGGATGGGCCCTGCAGCCGGAGGAAGCACCGTGCCTTTTTGGAGATAGTTACCAGGGGAGCTGCCTCTGCCGCTCTTGACGCCGCCTGTTGTTCTCAGCGACGTGCCTGAAAATGTTCCTCCGCGCTTGGTGCGGCTCCAGCCTGTTGAGGACCTGGACCGCTCGTGGGGAAAGGTGGCTGCAACAACAGGGAAACATCATCCCTCAGCCTCCGTCCTACGCAAGCCCCGGATGCAGGGACGGGGGACCTGGACATCTCTGCGGGGTCATGGCTGCTCGACTGCCCCAGGCTGTGTCCAGAGCCAGCGCACACTTACTCAGGCTGGAGTCTCTTCAGCTGGGCTGCTGCTGCCATCTCCTCTGCTGGGAGAGGGTTTTCTGCCTTCCTCCACCTCTCGTTGACCTCCTTTCTCCTGGGCTGGGCCGGAGGGTGGGGAATCCAAGGGCCTCCAGTGCCGAGTGCCTGCCAAGGAGGAGATGCTCTCAGCAAACCAGACGGCAGACAGAGGTGCCGTTCCCCAGAGGACCTCTTGAAAGGAGCCTGCAGCAGGACCTGGGAGCCGGCAGACTAAGCACCACATGCCCGTCACCACGGCTGATGGCTGCTTTTGCCCCTCGGATCCTGCTGCCCATCTCTCCCCCACGGGGATGAGCAGGCAAACCCCTGCCCTGCAGCTGGGTGTCAGTCCTGCTCCAACCCCCTGGAGACCCCCGACAGAGAGGGTCGCTGCTGCTCTCAGCGGTGTCAATCACTGCCCGTACCTGGGGTGGCTGGCGATCCTCCCCTGCAGCCCAGGCTTCCCACGCCGCCCATTCTGCCTTCGCTTGCTGTCGTCGCTCTTGCCACCGGCTCTTCACTTGCTCCCACTCTGCAGACAGCTGCCAGACCTCCTGGAGGGGACGGAAACGCAGCAGCAGGCAGGATTAGTCTCAGCTCCTGCAGCAGCTTCCTTCGGCTCTGACCCGTGGTGGTGCCCCTTGCCTCAGCCGGTCGGTTGGCAGCGCTTTGCCCCTACCAGGTCAGGGGCCGTGGAGTCACGCCAACGCATGGCGAGCACGGCTGAGTGACCAAAGACCTCCACTGCCAAGCGCCTAGGAAGGACTTGGACATTTTCCATAGCCCCTGGCCAGAATAAAGTGTTTCATGGCAACCTTAGTCTGGAGAAGAGGAGGCTGAGGGGAGACCTGATCGCTCTCTACAACTACCTCAAAGGAGGTTGTAGTGAGGTGGGTGTTGGTCTCCTCTCCCAGATAAAAAGGGAGAGGACGAGAGGAAATGGCTTCAAGGTGTGTCAGGGCAGGATTAGATTGGACATTAGGAAAAATTTCTTCACCCAAAGAGTGGTCAGGCATTGGAACAGGCTGCCCAGAGAGGTGGTGGAGTCCCCATCCCTGGAGGTGTTCAAAAAACGTGTAGACGTGGCACTTTGGGACATGGTTTAGTGGACATGGTGGTGTTGGGTTGACGGTTGGACTTGGTGATCTTAGAGGTCTTTTCCAACCTTAATGATTCTACGAGTCTATGAACCCCCGGGGCAATAACAGGCGAGAAGGGTGTGTAGCACCTTCCTTTTTGTGAAGAAGATCTGAAGGGGGTGACAGGCAGGTTACAAGGAACGCACGCCAAGGGATCCTTTCAGCTCGGCTCTCTGCACAAAGAGGCTTTAGCCGAGTCTCAGCGGCACGGTAGTTACAGCAAGGCACAGCACGTACCTGCAGCGCTCTCTTGCAGCCTTCGGAGGACGGGATTGCAGCGGTGGGCCTGGCTGGAGGAAATGGCTCCTGCCTGCCTGCCTCCTTCGTCTTGGGGGAGCTGCCTGGACATGGCGGGAGCACGCTGCAAAGAGACACCAGGAGGAGTCGGCACGAGCACGGGGCAATTTGGTCTCCCACTTTCATCGGGTATCAAAGCTCCCCAGGCTGGCAGAAGAAGCGGGGGAGGTGGGGCCGTTTCCCATGGCAAGGGGGAGCCTTTCCTGAGCCCCATCGGACGGATGGGAGAGGACTGCACCTCAGGTCTGTTGTAAGGGCAAGCAAAGTGATGTGGGGAGCACTCAACGTCCGCCACCTTCCCCACTACGGGGCCTGCGATGGGGCAAAGAAGCTCATACAAAGCATGGGGCCTGTGCCAGGGACCTTCCCGAGTCCCTACAGCCAGTGTCCAAACGGGATGTCTCTCCTACATGAGTGCAAGGACCCCTTTCATCTCTTCCCACAAGGGTCTCACCTGGTAGAAGTCTTCTTCTCCATGTCTGGCTGCCTGGTGCCTGGCCCCTGCCTTGGCAGTACGGGCAGGGAGAGCTTCACGCGCCTCTGCAGCAGCTTGTCAGGACACCCCTGGGAAGCTGGGAAAGAAGGAAGCTCTTCAGAGCAGCCCCGTGGGGAGTGCGTTTTAACGGGGCTGCGGTCATCCAGTGTGGGGCAGGGCCCACCTGGACAGCGGGACCTGTTCCCGTACCTCTGCTGATCCTGTGCTTTCCTGAAGCCTTCTTGTGCCAGGTGGAGAACGCCTTGGCCACCGATCTGCTGATCACAATGAACTTAAACCTGGAAAGCAAATGGGGACACAGGCTTGAAGAAGGGTGACCCCTGCCCTCTGCAGCTCCCCAGCACTAATCCTCCTGACTGTCGTGCGAGGCACGGCATCCCTTTTCCTTGGTGGCCGTGCACAGGTTTTCTTGGCAATCTGCCCCCAACACCAGAAAATGTAGCTTAAGGTCCTCTCCGTGTGCAGCTGGTTCTCTCTGATGGGAAGGACGGCAGGCTGGGCGTGAGAAACGCGATCACGATGCCCGGTCGGTCCAGGAGAACACACGCGTAGCCCCAGATCAGCGTTATTTAACCAGAAACCAGTCGCTTCAGGACTTTGGTTGGTCGAGGGCTGCAGAGGAAAGGCACTCACCTCGGGAACGCTTGGGCAGGTGCAGCCTGCATCCCCCGAGCGGTGGTTGCTCCACCGGAGACCTCTGCACCTGGCATCCACAGCCTCTGCAAAGTGACACGGAGCTGTCAGAAGGTTTCCAAGGCAGTTCTCTTTTGGCTCCCAAAGGAAGCAGACCTGTCTCCCGCTCCAAAAGAAAGCCACTTCTCCAAACCAGTCTTCCAAATCCTCCTCCATGAGCGTTAGCCCTTCCTCTGCTCTGGAGAAGCTGCACGGCAAACGCTGAGACTGCGCAATAACAGTGCCGGGCTTTTTGCAGGGCAAGGACCCAGAAACTCAGAAGAAACTTTCTTTGCTAATGGAGAAGTCAGCGGGGGCGAGCGTGGGGAGAGGTGTTTGACTGGCCTGCCACGTCCAGGCTGGCCGAGGGCGATTGGCTTGCTCGCCCTTCAATAAGCTCCCAAAGAACGGAAGCAGCCCTCAAAACCTGAGCAACTTACCGTGCGAAGCAGCGCAATCCGGCTGGCCTTCCTCTCCAGCCCTGTGACACAGTCGTAATAAAACCGCATGCACAGGACGTCGTCTTTGCAGGACAGAATGCCAATGTCCTTGAAGGCGAAGGCGAGGCGCCGCCCCTTCTGCAGTTGGAACGAGTACAAGCGTATGGTCTCTCGCACGCACTCCGCCACCACGTGCTGCGGGAAGCAGGTGGCTCGCGACAGCCACTTGTAGTTCAGCGGCTGGATCTTGACATTGCCTGCGAGGAGGAGGAACATCGTCACTGCCACAGCAGGCCAAATTTCCGTGTAAGATTCGTAACGACATGCCAGGGAAACGGTCGTTTGTAAAACAGCTCTCGGGGAGTGGTTTGTTTTGGGGGAGCTCAAGCTGTCCCCCGACCTTTGGAGGCCATTCCCGACATCTCCCAGCCCTTGCCAAAGAGCAGAGAGCACACATCCTCCCCCGGACGTGGAGGGGGAAAGTGGAGGGTGGCCACTGCCTTCTCACCAGGGATAACCACTGTAGGGAACACCAGCTCCTCCAGATGTAATGCATCGATGTCCGGCTGGAAGACTGGTCTTCGAAGCGCATACGCCGCCTCTTTGCCCTGGAGTTGCTCTTGGAGCACAGCGAAGGTCCCAAGTCCTGTGAGCAGGACACCCTGCCCAGGAAAAAAGACCAAAGGCTGATGAGTGAGTACTGCAGAGATGGGTAAAGTGAAAACTTTGCAACAGGCCCATGTTCTCCATTTGTTTTCTTCCCCTCCTCAAAATACTTGCTCACATCCCTTGGCCAGAGAAAATCCCAGACATTTCCAGCCCAGGGAATACACCTGGGACTGATTCCCAGCCGTTACCCTTGGTATGGACCCAGCATAATCCCCCGTCTCTCTGCTTGGTCTCTCCACTCTGACCACAGGGAAGAGTGAAGCCCCATCGTGCACTGAATACTTCCTCAGACTAGGTCCAGACTTGATTTTTCTCCTGGTTGACCAAGCAGCAGCTGTGGGTACATGAGGCTGTCTCGGTGTGCGGCCACGATGCTCAGGGAGGGATCGCTCCCCAGCGCCCAGGCTGTCCAGGACAAAGAGAGACCAAGAGGCCAACCCACCTTGTCCAGCTTCATCTGCGTCAGGATGTATGCGGACACAGCGTCCCAGATAGCCACAACCTCTGGAAAGCAAGGGAAAGAGGGGTCAGGCTCCAGGCCAGCCAGCTCACAGTCTCTCGGCAAGGGGGCTGTGCCCCCATTTCACACTGCCCGCCTTACTCTGCTCCCGGGGCAGGGCTGGAGCAGAAATGGGGACGTGGGAAGGGCTCCGGATCAGGGCTGTGGCCACCTAACCCTCAGAAAGGGATGGCACCCCAGAGCCCAGGATGTGATCTGCCAGCCTGGCAGCACAAGAGGCTCCAGAGGGAAGGAACAGAGGTTCTCCCAGAGGAGACTAGTTCAAAGTCAAGGGCTGATTTACAGCAGAGGCATTTCCAGCTGGCTCACGAGAGCCCTGTGAGAGCTGAAGGACACCCCAGCCCCTGGGATGCAGGACCCCTTTTCATCCCAGAGCCAGAACCCCAAGAGGTACCAGCTCCCAGGAAAAGCTGGCCCTGGGTGGCCCCCCTCGCCAGGGGACCAAGCCATGCCCATGGGAGCCTGGGGGCTGCGGGCAGCCGGGAGTTCTGGTTGCTACATTGTCCCCCAAGCCCTGTGGGACCTTCGGGCAGGGTTCTTGTGGCAGCCCCCAGCCCTGTCCAGCCACCCCCCGCAGCTTTTGGCAGCGGACAGCCCCAGTGCGACCCCTGCAGAAGGAGCTCCCAAACCCCTTACCCTTGGTGGAGAGCCGCAGGAGCATGGGGAACGAGCTGCTCAGCTCCAAGCTGACGGCCACGGTGCAGCAGCCCTCCATCGCGCTGGCTGCTTGCCCTCAGCTCAGGGAAAGGGATGCTCTTCGCAGCTCCTCTCCCAAAACTCCTCTCTGACGTGCCTCCGCTCTGCCTGTCAGCGAGGGTCCCCCAGCACAGCCCCGCTGCCTCCTGACCCTGCTCCTGGCTGTGGAGCAGCTCCGAAGGGCAGCAGTGGAGAGCCCCTGAGCAGTGCCCAGCAGCTCCCAGGCCTCGCCGGGAAATGCCAGCACCCACGTGGCGCTGGGGAGACCTCCCTGTGATGTGGGGCATCCCCCTGTGACATCAGCCCGCATCATTTGAAGGTGCATTATGACATCAGGCAGGAGACAGCACAGCTGGGGAGAGAGGAGAGAGATTTCGCCTCTTGTCCTGGGAAACATTCAACCCTTTCTCCCCAGTCCTGTTCCAAAATCCCCGTCTGCCCCCTGCACCAACATGTCTCTGCTGCTGGGAGCCCATCCGGGCAGGTGGGGGTTGGGGGCTGGCTGCAGTCGGGCAGTGACAAGAGATGGGATCAAAGGCCTGTGGGATGCAACAGCCCCTCCAGTGTGCCCAAACTCTCCTCTCTGCTGCGTGCCACTGGCGTGCCAGGAGGAGGATGGGCTTTATTGCACAGGTGGTGGCAGGGATGGAGTTAATTTTCTCCATAGCAGCCCATACGGTGCCGTGTGTTGGATCTGTGACCAAAAGAGTCCTGATAACACACCGATGGTTTAGCTGTCGCTGAGCAGTGCTTACACAGCGTCAAGGCCTTCTCTGTTTCTCACCCTGCCCCGCCAGCGAGTAGGCTGGGGGTGGGCAAGGAGTTGGGAGGGGACACAGCTGGGACATCTGACCCCATCTGACCAAAGCGATATTCCAGACCACATGATGTCATGCTCAGCAAAAAAGCTGTGGGGGAGGAGGAGGAAAGGGGGGATGTTTGGAAGATGGCTTCTGTCTTCCCAAGCAACTGTTACTCCTGATGAAGTCCTGTTTTCCTGCCCAGGGCTAAACCCCTGCCTGCTGCTAGGAAGTGGTGAAGGAATTCCTGATTTGGCTTTGCATGTGTGCACAGCTTTTGCTTTACCTGTGAAACTGCCTTCATCTCACCCCACGAGTTCACTCACTTTTACCCTTTGGATTCTTCTTCCCCATCCTGCTGGGAGGGAGGGAGGGAGGGAGCAGCTGTGTGGGGCTGAGCTGCCTACTGGGTTACACCACACCACCAGGACATGTTCTTGGGACAACCTCCCCCACCCATCTGCCAGCTCTCACCCCACAAGTCACTCCCAGACAAAGCTCCTCACCTGGGGCTGAGCTGGATGACTGGGGTCCAGCTGTGACCAGAGAGAGGACAAGGCTTCTCCTGGGTCCTCTGCAGCCTTTGTGATCCCCACAGATCAAGGTAGCACACAGAGGATGGGGAGCCCCGTTGGGGAGCCCCCTCCCCAGGAAGTGATGGAGGAGAGGCTGGTGGCTGCGGTGATAGTGGTGGTCGATGCCCTTAGGAGCCAGCGTGGTGCTGTCCAACGGAGCTCCTGGCGATGGGGGCTGTCAGTGGAGCCCCCGGCAAGTGTAGGGAGGTTTTGGGCTCAGAGTTTGGGAGCTCTGGGGATCCAACACACTGATTTAGGGAGCCTTTGGGGCTCAGACACAGCATGGTGCTGTCCAACGGAGCTCCCGGCCATGGGGGCTGTCAGTGGAGCCCCCGGCGAGGCGGCTGTGGCCGTGGTGGGTGTGTGTGGAGCCCCCAGGCAGGTGACCCTGAAGGTGGGGGGCACTGGTGGAGTCCCCCGGCAACGGGGCCAGGCAGGCGGTGGTGCTGACAGGGAGCCACACGCCTGCGGGTGCACACACACACACACACGAACACACGTGTGGCCCATTTTCCCGCCCCTTTTCTCCTCACTGAGCCCCTCCCCCTCACAGCTTCCCCCTCCCTCCTCCCCTCACAGACCCCTCCCCCCACTCCTCTGCCTCACACACACCCTCCCCCTCCCGCTGACACCCCTGCTCCCCTCCCCCTCCCGGGAACACCCCCGATCCCCCCGACCCCCCCCAACACCCCCCCCCAACACCCCCCCACCCCCTCCCCGTACCGGACGGAGCCGCCCACCGGGTCTGGGCTGCAGCGGCGCCTTCCCCGCCGGTCCGACCGCGCATGCGCGACAGCGGGTGGGGCTCCCGCGCTCTGCGGGGGGCGGAGTCACGGCAGGGGAGGGGGAGAGGGGGCGGGGCTGTGGAGAGGGGGCGGGGCTGGGGTGGCACTGGGAGCAGTGGGGGAGCCAGGGAGCCATACTGGGAGCACTGGGGTGTCACTGGGAGCACTGGGGGAGCCAGGGAGCCATACTGGGAGCACTGGGGTGGCACTGGGGGAGCCAGGGAGCCATACTGGGAGCACTGGGGTGGCACTGGAGGGAGCTATGGGGAAGCACTTGGAGCACTGGGGCAGCACTGGGAGCATCAAGGGGCACTGCTGAAGCACCGGGGGGCACTGGGAGCACTGCGCACCCCATCACATCTCCCAGTTGCCCCCCCCAGCTCCCCTTCTGGGGGAGCCATGGGGACCTTCATTCATCCGCCGCTCCTTGACAGAGTGAAGGCTCTGCTCCCATTCCTGCAAGAACCCAGGGTCGTTAGGAGCCACCCCTCGTTGCCCAAGCAGCCCGAGGGGATTCATGGGGTCTTAGTGCAAAGAAAAGCAACGAGGGCTCTGGAGAAGTGGGGGGCATGGTGAGAACTTGCCACCAAAGGGACAAGAACAGAACTGCCCAGGGAGAAACCTACAGGTGATTTTCTCCAAGGGAAGAAACCCATCTGGTTTCCAAGGGGGATCTGAATCGGCATGTAAAAAGCACCCAGGAAGCCAGCTGTCTGCAGGAGCAGAGCAGGAGACCACAGCAGGACGAGGTCCCAGCTCAAAAAAGAGGGGACCGATCTCTTTTCTTCCACGTGGGAACACCCTGAGCTCAGCGGATGTGTCTGGAAATGGACGCGACCACCAGCAAAGCGGTGCTTTGGGTACGTGATACCTGTGAGCAGCAGCTGGGCACAGGCGTACCTGGAAGAAGGGCTGAGCCAGGGCTTTGAAGGAGGTTTTCCAATCTTCTCGGTCCTTTTCCTCCTGCAGGATGCTCAAGACTACACTCTTGTCTGTAGAAGACACAAAGGAATACGTGAGCTTTTCTCTGTAGACCCTGAGGTCTGCCCAGAGCTCTGCTAGGCTGCTTGACAGCGAGGAGTACAATGACGTAGAAAGAAGAGGAACCGAGAGCAGAAAGGATGACACAGATGCCTACTTGGAGCAAACTATCTCCCAATCTGCTCATGGCCTCCAGCTGGTCTGGCCTGAGCGCTTTGGATGAGCTCACCGCCCTCATGGTCCTCCTTGTCTTCTCATTGGTTTCCTGGCATGGAGACTGTCCCGGGAAGGAGGAACCAATGACACCGGTCCCGGTTAAAACCTAATGACCACAAACCTGTTGGTGACTTCCCAGAGCTTCCCAGCATCACTCTACCTGCAGGGTTGTTCCATCTCAGGTGCTGTAGAAACAGAGGAACAGGCAACATGGCATCTTGTGTGTTCCTGCTGAGTGCTTCTGCCAGGCACACCACGTCTTTCCGAAGGTGGCCCCAGAAGAACTCTTCCATATCCTCCCATTCCTCTTTCATCAGGTCTAGAATTGCCTGGAACACAGGGCAGGTTCCTCCCTTAGGCTCTCAAGAAGATCTCCTCCCAGACTAGGCTGAATGCCCCTTACAGCATGGTAGACCTCTTTGTCAGTGTAGATCCCCAGCAGGAGGGATGAATGGAGAAAATCTCTCACAAGACCAACGCAGGCAGGCAACGGGCACCTCTCCAGCTCATTTCTCCATGAGAGAGGGCTCTCCAGGATGGACCCTTTCTCTCTTTTATCCTTGGTGTTGCATTCAGAAAGAGCAATTACCCACCATGTCTTTTCCTATGTCCCACGATGGGGCCACAGGACACATAGACCTTTGCCTTGGCCAGCCATGGTATTTTCCCCATGCCCGTGGCTCTGCGGGAGGGTTGAGTGGACGGGTGAAGCCCTCTGGGGTTGTGGAGCCAGGAGGATTGACTTTCATTTCTTTCTGCATGAGGCCTGTCTCAGGTTTGTGGTCAGTTCCCTCAACGGCAGCACCACACTTGCATGTCTTCACTTCCATGGGAAGTCCATGCTGCATTTGGACACAAGAGGGTGGAGTGAGAGAGAAGACTGGAAGCCCAGCTGGGTGCTGATGGCATCTAGCAAAAGCTGGGGGCACCCAGCAGGTTTCCATGGCCTCCACCTGGCTTTCTACATGGGGTCATTTCAACAGCTAACAACAGGCAGGAGGAGATGTGTGCCTATGAGCAAACATCTCCAGGACAACCAGGTTCTTTCTACAGTCAACAGGACATGCCTAGGCATTGATTTGGGGATGAGAGTGACCAAGACCTGGAAGCACCCGCTTCACGGCACTGCTCCCAAGGGGAGACACAAATCCCAGCTCCATTTAACCTAGTGCCTTGCTGGGAGAAGAGCCCAGCTGGCTTGGAGAAGAGCCCAGCTGGCTTCTGAGCTTTGCAGCTGCTCTTGCAGGTAAAGGACCGCTTGACACGGAGGTGACATTGGAGTCCACATTAGGAGGGAAGCAGGGCAGTAGAAGGAGCATCTACAGTGACCACCCAGTAGAAACCGCCAGGCCAAGAGGCCAAGATGTGTTTCAAGGTGGTGCAAAGGGGATGAGCACCTCTGGGAGCCAGAAGAAGACCTGAGAAGCTCATCCCAAGCCTGACTTTTTCCTATGGAGGTGACAGGGTTGCAATGACAAGCACAAGAAGACAGAGCTGCAGAGACCACCAGCCCAAAGGCTGGTTTGCATCTGACTGTGACTTCTGGAGAGGTTTCATCAGCTTCCTCTCAGGGTCTGAGCTTCATGGACTCATCCCCAAACCCACCAGAGGGGTCATTAACATGCCGCCTTGGGCTGGGCCTCTGCTGCTGGTCTCCTGGGATGGAGGGAGCTCATGGCAAGTGGGCTGTGCTGCAGAGAGACATCTCTGGCCAGGAGCATCTCCTCTGCCAAGCGCAGCAGGGCTGAGGGCTCTGCCTGCAGGCACCGAGGGAAGAACAGCGAGGCAGAGAGAGCTTAAAGGCAGTTGGAAATGGGAGGCTTGCTGAGAGCTCAGGGAAGGAGAAATCTTCAGAGCCCTTGACACGGTAAGTCTCTGGGTGCAGGGCAATGCCGATGCGATTCCTGGAGGCATCTCCTCAAGCTGGCAGAGCCCACAGCTGCTGGGATGTGCCAGGTGGACTCCCTGTGCAGAGGCAAGTTTGAGTGGCTGTGAATGCAGGTGTGCAGGCAGGGGTACCCAGCTGTGTCCTTCAGCTGTGTCCTTCAGAGCAGGGTCCCTGCAGCCCAGGGGCTGTGTGCCGGGGCAGGGACTCTGCCGCCTGCCAGGGTCACGTTTTTCAGGCACCTGATAAAGTCACTTCACCCTTTCCTCTGCCTACCCAAAGCATCAACATCACCTTTGTGGTCTCTTCAGGGTTGATCTGCTCTTCTCCTTAAGACCTGCCAACACAGAGGTGCCCCTGGGCAGGGCCCTGCTGCCAGGAGGGGTCTGCAGGGCAGAGCTGAGCACACAGAGGGTGGGATGGGCTCTGTGAGCAGGGACAGGGAGGAGAGGTGTGGGCAGAGCACCAGCTCCTGGCAGGGACAGCTCCAGGCAGCAGAGACATGGGCAGGGAGTGGGAGGAAACTGCAGCCAAGCCCTGGGCTAGGCTGCCTTCAGGCTGCTCTCTTGTGGTCCCTCACTCTAGATGTCTGCTGGGCGTTGTCTGCTGAGCAATGAGCTGACTCTGCCTTTAGGACATCCCATCTTCAGGACATCGGACTGTCTGCTTTGCCTGTGCTGCTGGGCTTGGGAGCTGCCCCAGAAGAGCACGGCTGTGCTGTAGGATCCCAGGGAGTGCTGAGCTTTCCCTTGGAGGTCAGTTCTCTCCTCTCAGAGGCCTTTGCTTCCCTCTGAGAGGGGCTGTGTCCTTCTCTCTCAATCACAACTCCACCTCTGGGCTGGGAAAAAAGAACCATTTGCAGATCTGCTCTTTGAACCAGGACTCCCCATCTCTCATCACAGTCTAGTTTTGGGGGATTATTTAAAAGTAATTTCTGTTTGTCATCATCTTCAAGGCAGCAGAAGCAAAAGTGCAGGGCAGCTGGCTGTCAGTCTAATGGACACTGCATCTCTCCTGACTCTGCACTAAGCTACAAAGAGCTGAGCCTTTTTGCCTGTCCTGTCACATTCCCATTGCTGTCCTCTTCCCATTTTTCCATCCTAAAATGAGTATTTCTACCCCTCACAAGAGCTCTCCCCAGATGTGATGGTGGAAAATAAAAACCACAGACAAAATTCTTCTAAGGAAATGCTAAGCCTGTCTTCGGCAGCCTGCACTCTTCTGAGTCATGAGTGCAGAGATTTAATTTTTCCATTAAAGGTGGAGAACATCTGACATCGGTTGTCAACATTGGAGGTGTCACAAACCAGCTCCACGTACCCACTGCAGCTGAGCACAGCTGACTCCTCAGCTCCTCACAACACACTCAGCCAGCACAAACCAGAGAAGGGAAAGGCATTTCAATTGGGGGGTGTTTATATGAGAAATGGAGTGGCTTTGCTCAGAGGAAGATGTCCTAATTTTCCCTGTCCTTTCATTTTGTTCAACCAGACCTCTTGCCAAGAGCCAGCAAATGTCCAACAGCAGCTCCATCACTGAGTTCCTCCTCCTGGCATTCGCAGACACACGGGAGCTGCAGCTCTTGCACTTCTGGCTCTTCCTGGGCATCTACCTGGCTGCTCTCCTGGCCAATGGCCTCATCATCACTGCCATAGCCTGCGACCACCACCTCCACACCCCCATGTACTTCTTCCTCCTCAACCTCTCCATCCTCGACGTGGGCTGCATCTCCACCACAGTGCCCAAAGCCATGGCTAATTCCCTATTGGACGTCAGGTCCATCTCCTACACAGGATGTGCTGCTCAAGTCTTTCTGTTTGTCTTCCTGCTTGGAGCTGAGTATGCCCTTCTCACTGTCATGGCCTACGACCGCTATGTTGCCATCTGCCAACCCCTGCACTACGGGACCCTCCTGGGCAGCAGAGCTTGTGTCCACATGGCAGCAGCTGCCTGGGGCAGTGGGTTTCTCTATGCTGTGCTGCACACAGCCAATACATTTTCTATACCACTCTGCCAGGGTAATGCCCTGGGCCAGTTCTTCTGTGAAATCCCTCAGATCCTCAAGCTCTCCTGCTCAGACACCTACCTCAGGGAAGTTGGGCTTCTTATATTAAGCTGTTTTTTAGTTTTTGGTTGTTTTGTTTTCATTGTGCTGTCCTATGTGCAGATCTTCAGGGCAGTGCTGAGGATCCCCTCTGAGCAGGGACGGCACAAAGCCTTTTCCATGTGCCTCCCTCACCTGGCTGTCATCTCCCTGTTTGTCAGCACTGGCATATTTGCTCACCTGAAGCCCCCCTCCATCTCCTCCCCATCCCTGGACCTGGTGGTGGCAGTTCTGTACTCGGTGGTGCCTCCAGCAGTGAACCCCCTCATCTACAGCATGAGGAACCAGGAGCTCAAGGATACCCTCAGGAAACTAATTCAATGGACCTTACACCACCAACTGTAATTTGTCTCCCCTTCTCTGCAGAGTGCCTATGGTATATTTTAAGCCAGTACTCTGGGGGTTTTTTTCTCTGATAATCATCATTAGAGGTAATTGCCTGGGTTCATAGCACTTCTCTTGAGGCTCAGTCCTGTTGTGTCTGATCCTTGAAGAACCATGTGTCACCTTTTGCCTTCCTAATAGCCTCTCTGCAGTAAAAGGGGATCTCCTGAGGGAGGTGCCTGCAGCCTGGGCTCTCCTTGATACAGTTGTGGCTAAGAACAAGCCAGAGGAATTGGACTTTCCAAGTCTCTTCCGCCTGGTTTTCTCCTTCTCTTTGGGGAAATAATCTCATGGTATCACTGTTAGACACCAAGCACTTAGTTGAAGGCTCTCGTCTTGGTGTCCAGGGGCATTGGAAATGGTGCACGAGCTCCCAGTCACATTCCTCAGGCTGTCACAGGTATGACGGGGCTGATGGCAGAGGTCAGTCCATGTGGAAAGGAATCTGGCATGGTCAGGAGATGATGGGGACACTGCAGGTACTCTGGGGTGGGAAGTGAATGGAGACTCAGAAGGCGAAAGACCCTGAGATGAAGTCCCCCCAGGGCAGAGCACTCGCTCCAGGTACCCCCACAGAAAGACTCTGCAGTGCTGTGGGAGTCCGTGAAGATGCAGCAGGCACAGGGCAGGAGAGCGGAGAGATGCAGGAGGTGCCTGAGGAGCCGCAGGGCCAGGACTCTGCTGGTGTCCTGGGGAGCAGGGCTGGCGGGGAGGCAGAGTGGGGCAAAGGCGGTCAGGGCTGGGGATCCCCTGCAGCGTCAATGCAGGAGAGGCCGAGAGGGAGTGGCCTGCGCTGGCACTTGGGGCCAGCTGCAGGCCTGGGGCCGATGGGGAGGCTGAGCCCCCCCTCTGCCTCCCAGCAGCTGCTGTGCCCTTCCGAGGGGCTGGGGCTGTGGGCTGAGTGCCCAGAGCTCTGCAGCAGCCCAGACTGCCAGCCCAGACTGGGCTGCTCTGCTGGGCTGCACTGGGGAGAGGGCAGGGAAGGTGGGGCAGAGCCGGGGAGGGGATGGGCTGGACTGGAAAGTGCCCAGGACAGGAACAGCCTGATGTTATCGGAGCTGTGTGACCCTCCAGGGGGAGGACCCGCTCCAGTGGGCCTGTGGAGCAGAGCCTGATCTCCTCGAGAAGGAAGCAAGTCATCACAGGTGCAGGAGAGAGGAGCTGCTCTGTGCCATGTTCCCTGGACACGCTGGGGAAGCTGCCCCAGGGCAAGTGGGAGAAACCGCCCCACGCATCGTCCATTTCCCTCGCTGGCCATACACCCAGCCCTGGGGAGGGACCTTTGTTGTGGGGCCAGCTCCGTCCTCCTGCTGGGCTCAGTGCCTGTCCTGGGGCACAGCCAGCCCGGTGCCGTCTCTCTTCTGTCCCACACCCTGCAGATCCCACCGCACGGCTGACTGCTGACACCTGCATGGGACACGACCGAGGTTGTGCAGGGGCAGGTACTGGTGGGGGGGGCTGCCAAATGGAGGGCTGCTGCGGGTGGAGGCATGGAGGGCTGCCACGGGGACTGTGCTGCTGGAGACGTTTCCCCACCCCAAGAACGCACCCTGCTCTATCTAGTGCCTGCACTGCAGGGCCGGGGGGCCATGTTGGGCAGCAGGGCTTGGCCAGCCCAGCTGAGGAGGTCTCCTCTTCTTGCCCCACACTCTTCAGCCCACTGTCAGCCTATAGGCATTGCCACAGTGCCTCTGCGCTGGCTGCTGGGTGTCTCCATGTGCCCTGCTCTGAGCCCATGCAGGGACCTGCTGTGGGTGTCTCTGCTGGAGCTGGCCACCATGGCCTGCCTGCACAGTCCCAGGAGATCCTGGACAGGCTGCCCTTGGTGATGGGCTGTGATGGTCCTCAGCCCACAGCAGGTTCTGAGCACCAGCCCAGGAATGCTTCCCTGGGGATGAGTGCCTCACGCTGTGCTGGCTGCACATGTGAGCCTCGGGGGATGTCCTCACACTATGGTTCTTCTGGGTACAAAAGGGGAACCATCGTCTCCCAAAGTGATTTCAGCTGGGTGGGAGCTGCCAGTGTTGCAGAAAGGCTGGCACACAGAAAGACTATTTGAAAAAGGACAATCATTTCATTGGGCTCTAGTCCCAACCCCTCCTCAAACAGCTCCTGATACATCAGGTGCTCAGGGCCTTGTCTCAACAAATTTGGAATATCTCCACTGGCTGAGATCCCACCATCTCCCCCGGGCCCTGGCTCCAGTGTTTGGCTCTGAGGGATTTCTCAAAACAGGGCAGCTCTCTCAGCCTCTCCTTGGACATAACGTGCTCCAGGCCCCGACCACCCTTCTGGCCACTGCTGGAAAATCTCCACTCGGTCAGGGTCGGTCTGGCTGCTGCTGTGGACCAGAGGCTGGATCATGAGCTGTCCTGGTTTCAGCTGAGACAGAGTTAATTGTCTTCCCAGCAGCCAGTCTGGGGCTGTGTTTGGGATTTGTGCTGGAAACAGTGTTGATAACATAGAGATGTTTTTGTTACACAGAGATGTTTTTGTTGTTGCTGAGCAGGGCTTACACAGTGTCAAGGCCTTTCCTGCTCCTCACATCTCCCCGCCAATGGGATGGCTGGGGATGGGAGGGGACACAGCCAGGACAGCTGACCCCAACTGACCAAAGGCACATTCCATACCATATGATGTCATGCTCAGCTTATAAAGGGCTTGGGGAAGAGGAAGGACAGGGGGGTGATGGCATTTGGAGTGATGGCATTTGTCTTCCCAAGTCACCGTTACACGTGATGGAGCCCTGCTTTCCCTCAGTTAACTTCTTGTATAAAATTAGGATCTGTCAGAACAGAAATATGTTGGAGCTGTGCACTGTGGTGGACAAATTGTAGCAAGACTTGGCAAAACATTAACCTGCAACAGACTTCTCATTTCAACAGAAGGCTGATGGATGAAGAGGTAGCATGCCATGTGTGCTCCTTTCTCTCTTAACAGCCCTTCTTGGTATATGCCTGGCAGTCTGCTACGCTTGAGAGAGAAATAAGATTTTCATTCATTTCTCTTAAATTCCAAAAGGGGGACAGATTCTTTTGGACATAATCACTCTTTCAGTAAAACTGTCCAGGTGCCATTTTCCTCACCTTTGAAGTTGGGAGATCCAATTTTCAGTAATACACGCAGGCAACTGAAACATATCTAGTGTTGACTAAAAGAATTGGATATGAGTAATATCCGATAGATCTAACAGACATTGTCCTTGATGTCACTCGTTATCACCTCTGTCGGGAGAATGGGGCAGCGAAAGGCAGATGGTGGCCTTCTGTGCACTGGAAAGATCTCGAATGCTAGCAAGCTCTAAAAGCCATTCTTGTTTTGTGCAAATTTTCTCAAGCGCAGGTTGTACAATGCAATAGGGAAAAGATGTAGGAAGTTGCTGTTTTGATTTAGATGTAATGCAAAGCTATTAAACATAGGCTTTCCTTCTGTATTTGTTACGGAAATGATATCATAAGAAGGGAAATACTAATTATGAATATTTTTACTTGTGACGGGGAAGTTGACAATGCCTATGAACAAGGCAAGGCAAATTAGGTCAAGACCTCGTTACACTTGGAAGTAAACAGCCGTGCTGTGGAACGGCTAGGAGAGGCTATGTGACAATGTGGGTTCTTGGCATTGTCTTTAAGAAAGCAGAAAATGCAGGAAGCGTTAACATTGATTTCACGTACGCTATACGGTCATTCACAGACAGAGGTAAGCCTGTATTTTCCTCTAGGCTTGTAGGCTTTCATTTTTTTTATTCTCATGGAAGTAGCTTCGCACAGTGAGTTGTGCTTCCCTCTGGTATTAGCTCTCAGCTCTTTCTATAGAGAGCAACAGAGAGAAGATGAGCTTTAAAAACAGACTATTTTGACACTTTGTCAAAGGAAGTCCATCTGGAACCAAAAGTGTGTGTGTACTACAGTCATACACCATATACCCTATTGTGAAGTAACAGTTCTGCAGGTCATAGTAAACGCACTCACGAAGGAGCTGTGTTTCATGAAGTGGACAGTCCGATGTGAAGCCAGGAGATGTCCATGTACTGCCTGTAGATACGCTTGTCCAAAACGCTTGTCAGTTGCTGCACTTTGCAAGTGGGAATTAACTGGATCAGGCTCTAAAAGAAGTTGGTGTTGCCTGTTGACAGTATTTTTGCAGAAAGAGTTCTGAACGGTGGTCTCCTTTAAACGTTGGTTTGCACTGAGGAAGAGTTTATCCATGGTACCCGCCTGAGCTGTGCTCACACAACATGAGTAAATGCAGGAAGACCCCACCTTTTTAGCTCGTGCTTTGGCATATGAGAAAAGCCCAGGAAAATGCATCACAACTCTTGCCCGACTTTCAGGCCAGGTGGGGTGACTTCCTCCAACTTGCACTGATATCTGTACTGATGACTGTCCTGTACAGGACATCCCGTGGCGCTGTGTTTCAAAATTATGACAAAAAAAAGAGCTACAACACTAAATTTCGTATTAGTTTACAGGCAGGCTAATAACCTAAGCGTACTAAAGAAAAGCATGAAGATTGAGGCAGCTCATGTGAAAAGAAAACATCTGCACCATTTTTTGCCTGCAGAAACCTGACAGAAAAGAAAGAAGGTATAATAAAAATGTGGCTCGTCTGGCAGTATTTTTTTTGCTTTTGTAATTACTTGAAGGTGTCATTATTTTTTTTAACTGTTGCATCAGCAAACCATGCCAGATGTTAGTCAAAATGCTAGTGGGCTTCAGTGCAGTAAGACTACTTCCAATGGAAGCTGTCTGAACAGTTCCAGAGACACGGACTCCAGAACTCCACCTATTTCTTCTCTGTTCCAAAAGATCCCCAAACTGGACACTCCTACAGCAGAGATAGAAAGCTTAGCACCATAACCTTGGAACTGTGAAGCAGCTGCTTCTAACTGACTCACAAGGTGAGTGAGGTCGAGGATCGCTTGTTGGAATCTCTGTGGATCAGAAGCATGTGGAGGGCTCTCATGGCTTCAGGAACAAAGCTGGCACGTGACAGGAGACAGGTTAAAGAAATCCCTGAAAAAAATGATTTAATGTACATGAGCACATAAGAATGGAGAAAAGCTTGATAAGAAAACTAATATTGGGCAATGCACGTATGGGTAGAGCAGATACATTCACTAAAAGCAGCAGAGAGCGCTGGATATACCAAGCTGGAAAACAGCACCAGTACATGGAGACTCACTGAAGAAAATGCTTACGTTTACATTGGCGGTCTGAAGTTCAGCTCAACAAAGATCTTGTACCAGATTGCCTGCGAGTTTGTGTTGTGTAGTAGAGCTGTGACAATTGAGCTAAGAAGGTAGATGTTTTCTTGTGTGTACTTTCTGGAAATGAAATGTACAGTATTTCACAAACTAGCATGTTATAACTCTAGCATCTGAGTTTTACAGAAACACTGTATATCGGAGATCTGATGGCGCTAACAATAGAGAGAAGCTACCTCCTGTAGCTGTGCCATCGGTGTCATCAGACATCTGTCCAGTGTCTGGAGCCCATGACCTGCCTTCCTGGTCTGTGATGGGGGGTGTCCCCAACAAGGGTGTGGGGCTGGGGGTCCAGGAAGGCACATGGGCCCAGCGTGGGGCTCTGAAATCTCCTGTGAAGCCAGGAGAGCTGAGTCCATGGGGCAGGGAACCACCACCCCTCCCAAAGTTGGGCAGAGGACCCGGGGCTCCAGGCTGCCTCTCCGTGCTCCTCTCCTGCCCCGACACCCCGTTGTGCGATGTGGGGGATGGTGCTCACTGGAGCCCTGGTAAGAACCTGTTTCCCGCTGTGCCTCCAAAGCACCACGTGCCCCAGGGGCTGGCACCATCTGCCCCTTGCCTCTCCCAGCCTCCTGGGGGGACACTCCAGTGTGCTCTGATCTGCCCTGATCAGGGGGTCACGTGGTGGGTGGGAAGGGGATCTCCTTTACAGAGACACCTCAGGCGTCCGGGCTCCCTCAGCCACTCTGCTCATGGCAGTGGTGCAGCCAGAGAGGACCCGGGGCACTGGCAGAGGAGAGGGGACATAGAGACTCGGACACACAGACACACACGAGAGCATAGCTTTGCTGAAGGGGTTTATTGATCATTAGAAGGAAATGGCCCAGGGCTCCCAGGGGGTGGGGGGGGTCATCCAGGGATGATCATCTCCTCATGCCTCTGGAGGGGGAGGACAGGACAGGGCTGTCTCCACCAGTTCCAGTCCTGAAAGACAGAGCCCAGAATGTGACCCCCAGTGTCAGCTGGAACAATGAGAGGGGCCTTGCCCCCACCATCTCTGTCTGCAGAGACCTGGGGAAGGAGAAGGGAATTGGAGCCCCCAATACACCCAGGACAGCACTTGGCTCTCCTGAGATCAATATGGCACCCAGAGGGATGCCCCTAAATCCCCCAGAGCCCTACTCAGCCCTCACAGTGGGCCTGGGCGTCTGTATGGCACCAGAGCCCCTACCTGGTCTGCACGGTGACCCTCTGGGTCTGTAGAGCCCCACTAGGTAGAAGGAAAGGCAGGGGGGCAGCTGTGTCCAGCCTACCCTGGGGCATGGGTCATGGACAGTCCCCTCTGTTTCCCTCTCCCATACCCACATTCTGCCCACCCCAAAGGGCTCAGGCATCCCCCGGGGCCCAGGATCCTTTGTGGGGCTGGAGACACCATGGTGCTGCTCACCTAGACATCAACAGAGGCAACCAGGCGTTTCTGGCGCAAAAGCCTCTCCAATGCGTCAGCCAGATGGGGCTGGGGAGAAAGGGAGGGTTAGGGACACGCTTGGGTGCACTGGGGTGTACTGGGAGGCAGGGGAAAGCAATGGGGCCCTTGGGGAAGGTGCCTCTGGGGAAAAATGGGGTACAGGAGTTTGTGTAGTGGTGCACAGGAAGCAGTGGGGGCCCTGGGGAAGGGGCCCACCTGGGTGCGTGGCTGTGTACTGGGGCATCCTGGGGTGTACTGGGTTGTAATGGGATGGATGGGAATGCAGTGGGAGCCCTGGGGAAGGGCACCTCTCTGGGAAAACACTGGGGTGCAGGGGTGTTCTCTGGGGTGCACTGGGGTGTACTGGGGCACACTGGGATGCCCTGGAGTGTCGTGGCCGTGGAGGGGAGAGTCTGGGGCCAGCAGAACTCATGGTACCCACCTCAGTGCTCCTCACTCGCCCGTCTTTCACTAACCCCACCTGCAGAGAGACCATGAAACCTCACTGGTCACTGGCATGTCCCTGGTCCCAGCAAGGGATGGGAGGACCAAGGTGCCCTCCACTTCCCCAGACTGGAGACCCTCCAAGTCCACCCCACTACTTACATCCAGGCTATTACTTCCGCTTCCATCCAAGAGAACCTAGGGAAGACGAGCAAAGGGGTGGTCTGAATTGGACCTTCGTGGGGCTGTGGGTGGGACACAGGTGTCCCCAGTCCCCCCAGGCCCATGGCTTCCACCTGGTCTGAGGGGAAAAATCCCTTCTGCTCCCCCCCCAGGATCATTCCTCCAAGTGTCACCTGGGATACCTGGTCATGCAGGGACCAGGGGTGGGGATGGAGACAAGGATCGCATGGGGAATTCAGGGCATCCAAAGAGAATGGGTGTGTGTGGCAGGGACACAACCCAATACAGGGCTCTGGGGTGAATTAGTGGACCCCAAGGGACTGGGCTGGGGGTGTTGAATGGACAGGGCTGCATGGGATACAAGTGAGGGGTAAAGGAATTGAAGTGGAGGGGATTTGGGGACTTCAGGAGAGGTGGTTGGTGGTGACAGAAGGAAGAGGACTGCAGAGGACAGAAACAAGGGGATTGGGAGAGTGTTTGGAAGTGGGGGTTGAAGGAAGGGCATCTGGGGACACTACTGCAGTGGAAAGGCAAAGGACTGAGGGGAAAGACCAAAAGAAAGGCATTGGGAATGATCAAAGGGAGGGCATTTGGGCACTGTAGGTAAGACACAGAGGAGATCCTGGAGAGGAGATGTCTGAGGGGACCAAAAGGATGAGATGGGGAGGCCCAAAGGGAGAGATGTGTGGCCACCAAGACAAGAAACTAGCAGGGGCCCTCACAGGAGTTTGTGGTGGACCCTCCCAGGGAGGGGGCAGGTCCAGCCATTCACTGAGGAACTCAGGCTCTGGGCACAAGAAGATGAATTGTGGAGGGAACAGGCAGAATTGTGGGAGGGAGAAAGCTGTCTTGGCTGGGGCTGGAGGTGCGGGGGAGCCTGGAGGAGCTCCTTGCTTGGGAAGGGGAGAGGCCAGCTCAAGGGGTTTTGGGCTCTCCACTACAATTTCGTGCTGCAGGAGAGCTGATGTCCTGCAGCCATGGCCCATCCCCAGCCTTGAGACCCTCCCCGTGGCATTGTGGACTCACCTGAGCATCTCCCGGGGTGCACAGCAGGATGGTGAAGAGCAGGGCCACGCTGAGCACTGCAACCTTCATCTTCCTCTGCAGTGTGGTGAGTCCTGGGTGAAGCTGGAGAAGGTGAGGGGCAGATTTATCCCTCCCAGGACTCCTCCTTGCCCCTCCCCAACCTGAGAGCTCCCGGGGCAAAGCCAGACTTGGCCGAGACACCAGGCTTGGCAGAGACACCAGCCCTGGCAACCAGCCCAGCCTGGCACAGAGTCACCCCTGCCTCCGGCTCTGATCCAGCCCCTTTCCTCGGCATCAGTCCAGCTTCCAGCATGGGGCAGGTGCACAGGGAAGGGCCCAGGCATCTGCGGGTGGCGAGAGGGGGGTGGGCAGTGCGCCTCTGACAGCCTTACGGTGACAACCCACTGCTCTAACACAAAACCTTCCTCCCACAGCTCTCCAAAGCCAGATCCCCCATCTCCCAGTGCCCCTCACCTCCCAGCACTGCCATCTCCCCGTGCTCCTCACCTTTCAGGCCAGTCGTTCCCTCCAGGACTCCCCCAGAGATGACGCCAGCCTCAAACCAGGGGTCTCTAAGCAGGATTGTCTCTGACCCCTCTCCAGCCCCTTGGGTAAAATGGGGGCTGGGCCTGATCCCTCTTCTTGGGGCATCGTGGACTTCAGGATTAGGGAACGCTGGGAGGTGAGAGGACAACTGGGGACATGGGCAGTGGGCACAGCCAGGTGACTGGGATCTTCAGTTGCTGGAGGCAATGGGCAGCACTGATGAATGTTGGGCACCGGGAGACGATGGCTCAGTTCGGGGGCAGTGCTGGGGTGGTCGCAGTGCCCAGCTCCAGCCCCCCCGCCATTTCCCTTGTACTGCAGGCCCCAAACTGGGCCAGTCCCCAGGCACGGCCTCCCCGGAGCAGAGGGCAGAGGGGAATATCCCCTGCCCTGGCCCTCCCCCTGCCACTGCCTGGGGCCACCATGCCCTGCCAGACAACATGGGTCCCACTCTGCAGAGCTGCCCCTGGACAGTGGGTCCCTGTGACCCCGTTCCCAAGAAGGCTCTGGCTCCAGCCCTGGCCCTGGCTGGGACTTGGTCGCAGCTCACCAAAGGCCCTTGTCCCCATGTAGTGTCCCTTCAATGCCCTTGTCCTTGACCCAGGCCAGCGCTGTCCCTGAGCAGGATGTGGCCATCCAGAGGGACACGATGAAGTGCGCACTTGTCTCCAGGCAGTGACTCGGAGCTAATCACGGAGACAGAGCTCCCCTGGCAAGAGGAGGGATGTTTGTCCCCACAGCATCTCTGATAAGCCGTGTTTGCCCTGGGCCCGTAGGACAAGGAACCCTTTCAGCAATCGTGGTGCTTCACGAGAGTGCCTGATCGGGGGGAGTCTGGGGGGGGTAAAGCAGCCTGGACACCTGGGCTCCCTCCAGCCCTGGCAGTGGGCAGAGCCCACAGAGGAGGGCAGTGCTGAGGGACCGGGGAAGAGCAGGTCCTGGGGCACCCTGCACGCCTGGGTCGCCCCTGGGGACAGGCTGGAGCCCAGAGGTGGGGGCAGTCCCGGGGGAGCAGCCTGACAGCCGGGGTGTCACTGTCCTTCGGGAAAGCCTGGTGGCAGGGGAGTCCTGCAGGAGTGGAGCTTAGAGCAGCCTGGGTGATGGAGCTGTCTCCCCAGGGGCACTGTGTCCCTGTCCCTCTGCCCCCCTGCCTGCCCTGCAGCTCTCCCTGGCTTTCCAGGGGGGGTTCCTTCACAGCACCCCTGACCCAGACATCACCATCCTGGGGGCCCTGGGCAGCATCCTCTCACCAGTGTGGGGCAGGAGCACTGTGGCATTGTACGCAAGTGGTTCAGCTCTGCCCTCTGAGTGGGGAGAGCTGCTGGGGGAAGCTGCTGGCCTGGCTCGCACAAGCCAAGCAAGACCTTCTCCAGCAATCCGGCATCGATGCACCCATTCCTTCCAGTCGTGACACTCACACCATCTGCCATCACTGCTCTCTTCAAGGATGCACGTGCCCCAAAGAGCAGAGGGAATAGCTGGTACCTCTGTTAGCAGGGACATACTCATAATGAAGACGGGCATATTCCGGATCAACGAGCTCAGGCACCCCTGTTTTGCCTCCCCGTAGATGCCCACAGCTATCAGAAGAGATAGATAACAGGACAGATAGTTATTTATTTATTTATTTATTTCTGCATGATGAGAAGACCAGCAATTTTACTGGTGGTGTGAGCTAGCACTGGCAGGAGATAGGGCCAGTAAGGTCTCAGTCAGGAGATGCAGCACGTATTTACTTGTCTCTTTCGGTAGGTGAGGGTCAGAAGTAACCACGTGTAATGACCAGCAAATCCACTAGCCGCACTCAGCAACAGCAGCATTGAATGCACTGGACTCCTTGCCTGTACTGAGTCCATGGGACATCACCATTATGATAGCAGATCCACGAATCCTTTGTCAGGCTGGCACGTTCCTCTGTAAGGTCATCCTCTCTTTGTTATGTGCCACAGTAATTCAAGCGACCACGCTGTGCTTCCCCATCACCATTCACTTCCCAAACCATCCAGCAGTCCATGTCACATGTCTGAAACTGAAATAGTGCTCTGTTTTAGTCCTCTGGCTATGAGGGTCTGAGGATAGTTCATTCTTATGAGGCACAAGGCGGGAATCAAAGGCTGGTGGTAAAAATCTGGTTTAGGTTTTGAAGGCAGTGGGGGGTTTGCCCGAGTTTCAGTGAAACCAAGGTGTCACTGGTTTTGTTCCCATGATGATACGGGCTGCCGTCGCGGCTTCAAAGAAATAAAAATAGACTGAGAAGTGGTTCACGAGAACTGTACCTGGCTCAGATTCTTCACTGACGTTATATGTCATTTTTAAGGATTATGGATATGGCTGTATCTTTACGGGACACTAACTATAAATAAGAGACCTGTTGTGGATCAGTTGTGAAAAGACTGAAGGCAACTGTCTTGAATATTTGCTTTGGAAATTGCCCAAAGAGCAGGCAGTCACCTGGAAGATGTTCATTTTGACTGCTTAAATTTTTTAAAAATTTTTTAAAAAAAAATGTTTTTAAACATTTTGACTTGTTTAAATATGCTGTGACATGATTTGTATTCTGAAGTTATTTTGGAAGGAACTGATGAATTGTACGCACTGTCATAATTGAGGAATATTGGCTTAGCAGAGGTCAAGGATGCCTTTGAGGCAAGTGCCAATCAGGCGGATGGCATTTGATAGCCACTTAACATATGCCAACACCCCAGTGATAAAGAGCTGGACAGAGGCAGAGGCACCAACTGTGGATGGATTGGCCAGCACCCTCCAGGAACTGAAAGAGAATCTCGCTTCCTCCCTATGGGCCTGCTTCTCAGCTGTGGTGAAACTGTCCTAGCAATTGTCCCTGCATTTAAAAGCAGATGCCCTCCTCTCTCACAGACACCAAGGTTTCACCTATTAAGACTCAGCCTTTTTCTGATCAGAGGACAAGGTACTGGTGGCACACACCACATGCCATCCTGCGGTTCCATCTGTGTGACCAGGGGGAGGGCATGAGGATGTGGGATGGTGAACCTACCTGGAGACTAGAAGCTTGGGTACTGGAACTGCCAGACAAAGAACCAGCCAAAGGGCATGCACCCAGGGAAACTACTGCTCCAGGTTCTGTTGGGCAGAGTAGAAAGGCTGATCTTACTTTCAGCCCCGATGAAGGGACTTCTTCTTTGCAGTGACAAAACCCAAGGAATGAATATGCTGACCTGGAATAAAGGGGCCCTGTCTCCAGCAGGGCAGAAGAAAGGGACAACCGAGTTTACTGGGCCGTGTGGGATGGATGGCCTGACACATCAGCCCCATAGGAGTATAAAGCTCTGGGGACACCGGTGCGCATGTACTCTAATGCCATTAGGTGACAAAGGTGCAGAACCCATTTGTATTTCTGGAGTGACGGGAGGATCCCAAGAACTGTCTGTGTTGGAGGCTGAGGAAAGCCTAACTGGGAAAGAGTGGCAAAAGCACCCCGTTGGGACTGGTCCAGAAGCATCCTTGGCATAGACCACCTCCAGAGAGGGTACTTCAAAGACCCAACAGGGTACCAATGGGCTTTTGGTATAGCTGCCTTGAGTACAGAGAAGATGTTTAGCTGTTAGCTTGCCAGTCCCTCAGAGGATCCTTCAGTTGGGGGGTTGCTGCGGGTTCAAGAACAGCAGGTACCATTGGCCATGTGCTGATCCAGACTGCACTAGAAGAGGGTGAAGCTCCTGAGCACCTGCAGTGTATTGATGACATCATTGTGTGGGGCAAGACAGAAAAGGAAGTGTTTGAGAAAGGGAAAAGAGGGATCTAGATTCTTCTGAGAGCTGGTTTTGCCATAAAATAAAGGAAGAGCAAAGGAAATGATCCCTGCCTGTCACTGCTGCGGTGTCCTGCCTGGCCATGGGACAGGGAGAGGGGTTAAGGGAGGGGAACATTTCAACCTCTCATAGACCACCATGCCACGGGAGGAAAAATCCCACTTCTGAAATCCATCTCTCCAGTGCTCAGAGAGGGACAGTCAGTGATGACTTCAGTCTGTGTCAGCCTGCGCTCCCCAGGAGAGACCCTGATGCCTTTGAGAAGCTTCAGCCCTGGAGCCCCAGGGACATCTGCAGGGAGTGTGGGAGGGCAGAGAAATGTTGCCCTGGGCTGGTCCTCTGCTGCTGAGCTGCTCCAGGCTCCTGGGATGGAGGGAGCTCATGGCAAGCGGGCAGCACTGCAGAGAGACATCTCTGCCCAGGAGCAGCTCCTGTGCAAAGTGCAGCAGGGCTGAGGGCACTGCCTGCAGGCACCGAGGGGAGAGGAGGGAGGAGAAGAGAGGTTAAAGGCAGCCTGGGGTGAGAGGGTGCTGAGAGCTGATTCAAAGAGAACTCTTCACAGCCCCCTACGTGGTAAGTCTGTGTCTGCAGGGAAAAGCAGCTGTGGTTGCTGGAGGGACCTCTTCAAGCTGGTACATCCCACAGCTTGTGGGATCTTCTGGGAGGATGTTTGTGTGCAGGAGGAAAAATGGCAGAATTTACTTGAAAGGAAGGAGTCTGTGCTTTGAGATGTCTCATCATTGTCAACGGGGTTGGCAGGGGGAGATGGGAATTTCTTTTTGTGCTCTGGAGAAGGCACTGAGAGCCCAGTTCCCATTAGGACTTGTCTGAGCTGCTCCTTAGCCCCTGCACACAGAGGTGCCCCTGGGCAGTGCCCTGCTGCCAGGAGGGGTCTGCAGGGCAGAGCTGAGCACACCGAGGGTGGGACGGGCTCTGTGTGCACAGGCAGGGAGGAGACCTGAGCACAGAGGAACAGCTCCTGGCAGGGACAGCTCCAGGCAGCAGAGACATGAGCAGGGAGCGAGAGGCAGCTGTTCCCAGAAATGCTGTGGAAGGGGGGTTGGGGCACCTCCCTGCCATCCCCTGCAGTGCAGACACCTTCCCCGGAGAAACCCCCTGCTCTGCTCTCCCACCCAGCGGAGCCTCTGCCCTGGAGGTCACCTTCTCGGCAGCCTGACCCCTGAGGAGCGGACATTACCAAATACCCGAGTGCCTCCATCGGCAGCAGCACTGTGGCATTTCTCTGGGTTTCCCCTCCTGTCTCTGCTCCCTTTGATCGTATCACCAGGTTTGCTGGGATGAGGGGGTGGGGTTCAGACGCAGCTCAGAGACCAGCCCTGTGGGTCTTGCCATGCAGATGTGTCCATGGGAATGAAGTGTCCAAGTCCCCGCCTAATGCCCGGGCTGCAGGGGATACAAATGACCCCATTCTTCCTTCTTTAGGACACCCCATGTTTAGGACATTTGCTTCTTTCCCTGAGGGGGTCCTGCTGGGCTGCAGGCTGCCCTCCCCCAGGGCACAGCTCTCCCATGGCATCCCGGTGTTCCCCAGGAGCCCCATGGAGAAGACCCCTCAGTGCTAAGGCCATGAAAACGCTGCTGGGTGGCTGCCTGCGGACAGCTGCAGAGAGCCCTCTGTGTTCCCGGCTGGGAGGGGAGGGCTGAGATCCTGCTCAGGCAGAGTGAGACAGGCTGAGGGGGTTGGAGATGTGCACTTGGGAAATGGATTCCTCTGCTCTCAGCAGTGCCCAGTTCCTTCTGGGGGGAACGTCCGGGTGCGATCATCCTGCAGCTCAAAAAGGTGCCAGCACAGGGCAGCTGAGACCAGGGCTGATGGACTGACCGGCTCTCCTCACTCATCACTAAGCCTCTTCCTCATAGAAGTCTCCCCTAGCTCTTCAATGACTTTCCTCCCTGGACAGCGGAAGCACATGTCCAACAGAAGCTCCATCACTGAGTTCCTCCTCCTGGCATTCGCAGACACACGGGAGCTGCAGCTCTTGCACTTCTGGCTCTTCCTGGGCATCTACCTGGCTGCTCTCCTGGCCAATGGCCTCATCATCACTGCCATAGCCTGCGACCACCACCTCCACACCCCCATGTACTTCTTCCTCCTCAACCTCTCCCTCCTCGACCTGGGCTCCATCTCCGCGTCTGTTCCCAAATCGGTGGCCAATTCCCTCTGGGATACCAGGGCCATTTCCTATGCAGGATGTGCTGCACAGCTCTTTTCTCTTATCTTCTTGGCATTAGCAGAGTATTCTCTCCTCACTGTCATGGCCTATGACCGCTATGTTGCCATCTGCCAACCCCTGCACTATGGGACCCTCCTGGGCAGCAGAGCTTGTGTCCACATGGCAGCAGCTGCCTGGGGCAGTGGCTTTCTCAATGCTGTGCTGCACACGGCCAATACATTTTCTATACCACTCTGCCAGGGTAATGCCCTGGACCAGTTCTTCTGTGAAATCCCCCAGATCCTCAAGCTCTCCTGTTCAGATGCCTACCTCAGGGAAGCTGGGCTTCTTGTGGTTAGTGCCTTTTTAGCACTTGGTTGTTTCATTTTCATTGTGCTGTCCTATGTGCAGATCTTCAGGGCCGTGCTGAGGATCCCCTCTGAGCAGGGACGGCACAAAGCCTTTTCCATGTGCCTCCCTCACCTGGCCGTGGTCTCCCTGTTTGTCACCACTGTCATATTTGCTCACCTAAAGCCCCCCTCCATCTCCTCCCCATCCCTGGACCTGGTGGTGGCAGTTCTGTACTCGGTGGTGCCTCCAGCAGTGAACCCCCTCATCTACAGCATGAGGAACCAGGAGCTCAAGGAGGCCATTAGGAATGTGATTTCATGGAAGTTTCTCAGTTGTGATAAACTTCCTATCTCTCTTCACAAATGACTCCCAGGGTATCCAATAGCAGGCCTTTAGTTTGTTTGCCTGTTTATCATTATCGTCAGTATTATCTGTGGGTTTTTTTATTCTCTGTCTCTTATATTCCTAAGTAAATGTTAAGATTCATCTGACTTCTACTGAGGAATGAACTTGCTCTGTCTCACCTGTATAAAAGGGGTCCTGGGTCAGAGGAGACTCTCTCATCACACCTCTGTAATAAAGTGGCATCTCCTCAATTCAGTTCCTCATGATTGAGCTGTTCTTCCAACGCTGATGTCAACATCAGGCCCAAGGAATTTCACCCCAAAAGGGCCTGTTGCTCCTTGCATTTTGGAGAGAAAAGCTCACTGTCACTTTGGGAGCTGTTAGAGACCAAGGGGTGGAATTTGGACTCAACCACTGGTGTGTGGTGAGAGTGGAGATGGTGAGTGGTCACTGAGGGTCATAGCCAGGGCTATGTCATATGTGATGGTGCTGAGGACATCCGCCCAGAGGGGAATCTGCAGCTGCCTGCAGATGTCTGTGGTGGGCAGTGACTGGACCCACCCCAAGGTGAGCGATGGCCCAAGCTGGATTCACCCATAGAGAAAGTGCTAAATCCCGGTATCTGCAAGGAAACAAAGATGGACAGAGGTGACCCATCACAGACCAACTCCAACCAGGGACAGCACCTTTACAGCTACCACACCTCCAGCAGCACACACACCACCATGACCACCACAAACAGACCCCTCCCGGTCCCCTCTCCGGCTGGTCTGGTGTGAAGGTGACAAGTGGTCTGTGCATCCCCTGCAGCACGTACCCACCAGAACAGACACAGCCACAGTCCCTCCAGTGTGGGCCTGGGCTTTGGGTCTGCCCAGGTGCCCTGCGCAGCCTTGGCGCCATTCCTCACCAGGCCGCTCCAGCCCTGGGTCTCTCCACATCCTGCTGTCCTCCTCCTCCAGCCTGCCCCGCTTGGCCTGGCCACAGAAGCACGTACATATCTTCACCCCCAAACAGACACACGCTGGTGAGAAGAGTCACACAGCAAACAGCCAGGAGCAGAGTTGAAGAAGAAGGCAGGACAGACCACAGTGAGCAGGCACAGGGTTGGGCTGAACCAGCACTGACCTGACCCTGTCTCACATGCAGCTGGCTCCTTGCATCCCTCTCCTCTCCCCTTCCACACAATTCTTCCTCCCAGTCCACTTGGATCCCTCCCTTTCTCTGCCCCACTCTCCTCCCCACTGAACAACCCTCAGCAATTACTTCTGCCCCATTGATCCCAAGGTTGCTGTTCCCATCCCCAACTTGGCTAGTTCCTATACCATTGCCTGCGTCACCTGGCCCCTTCAATGGCCTCTCTGATGGCTCCCCAGGGCACTGTAGGCCTTGCAAGACTTGACCGACAACAAGATCCCTGATGCTCCCCTTCAGTTATCTCTGCAGTCCGGTCACTTCTCACGTCTCTGCTCTTCAACCGCCTGTGAGACCCAGCCGGGACACACGGTGCTGCCTGTACCTGTGTTCCCTTCTCACACTGTTCTCTGTCACCTCTGGCAGTTCTCATGCCATGCCCCACACTTTCCCATATCTGGAGGCTGTCTAGTACAACCCCTTCCTACTCAAGCATGGTCAGCTGGAGCAGGTTGTGCAGGACCATGTCCAGACAGTGTTTGGGTATCTCCATGGATGGAAACTCCACAATCTCTCTGGGCAACCCGTTCTAGTGATCAGTCAAAAAGTGTTGCCTGATGTTCAGAGAGAACCTCCTGTGTTTCAGTTTGTGCCCATTGCCTCTCGTCCTATGGCTGGGCATCACTGAGAAGAGCCTGACTCCCTCTTGTTCACTTCCTCCCGTCAGATATTCATCTAGATTGACAAGAACCCCCTTGCAGCCTTCTCATCTCCAGGCTAAACAGTCCCATCTCTCTCAGCGTCTCGTACGAAGGACGCTCCAGTCCATTAATCGTCTTTGTGGCCCTGTTTGCTGGACTCACTCCATGAAGCCCATATCCCTCTTGTCCTGGACAGCCCAGCACTGGACGCAGCACTGCAGAAGTGGAGTCACCAGAGCTGAGTAGACAGGAAGGATCACCTCCCTCAACCTGCTGGCACTGCTCTTCCTAAGGCAGTCCAGGAGGCTGTTGTCCTCCTTTCCACCAGGGCACACTGCTGATGGGGGCATCCCCTCAGGACCCGTGGACTTATGTGTGTCTGGTTTGTTTAACTGGTCCCTACCCTGAGACTCCTGCACCAAGCGTTAAGTCTTCCTTGCTCCAGATTCCCCTCTGGTCTCAGGGCCCTGGGATGCCTGATGGCTACTTTTTGCAGTGAAGACTAAGATGAGGAAGGCACTGAGTGTCTTGGGCTTTTCCATATCCTTTGTCATCAGGGCCTGTGGCCCATGTACCAGTGGGCCCACATTTTCCCTGGTCTTGCATCTGTTCTCTCTGTACCTGTAGAAGCCTTTTCTTGTTGTTCTTCAGGTCCCTCACCAGATGTCATTGTTTTACCCCAGCTGGCAACTGAGCACCACGATGTCGCGGGCTCATCCACGGCCACACACTTCGAGGTGCTCCAGCATGACCCCATGCACAGACACAGATGCTTCCCCGGTGTACCTTCTCTAGCATGGACTATCCCATGGCTCCAATCCTCCAGAGCTAATTCCCTGCACGGCGCAGATATAACCGTGGCCATAGA